>NC_058082.1:614186592-614486592 GCF_014858855.1 Bufo gargarizans | reverse complement strand
AATTTTTTATTTCAATTTTTTTTATTAAAGATTTTATTATATTTTTACCCCCTTCCCAATATGATCTTTTAAAATGGTCCCCACTCCAGAGCAGAGTGTGTGCCATGGCTGCCAGGTGCTTGCTGTTTTACACAGCAGACACCCAGAGCTAGCGTGTGCAATTGACAATAACGCTGATCAATTTACATCAATGGTAGGGATGAGATCCTAGATCCGAAGTCGCTTCACTCAAAACTTTGAATTAATGCTGTACAGAGATCCGTCTCTGTACAGTATTAAAATGTATGGTCTCTGATGAGGCAAAGTCATTTATTCCGGTAGTATCACAAGACTAACTCAGTTTCGGTTCTGAAGTACCAGTCAGAACTGAAGCCAAGTTCAGATCCAGTTTAAAAATCAAATACCTAAGTTAATCACCAGAGACTTTGGGAAAAACTGACTCATTGGAGCCCATATATTTGTGCTTTGTACAGCATTAATCCGAAGTTTTGAGAGGAATGACTTTGGAGTTAGGAGCTGAAACTATTGCTCATGCCTAATCTATGGCTATTTGTGACCGCCACATATAAGAGGATTTTCCCGCCTTTTGTTTGTTATGGTATCTTAGAGTCTTCTAAAGGCTTCGAGGCTTGCCACAGTAATAGATGTAGCATAGCTAAAATAAATTGTTAAAGTGTTAAATAAACAATGGCACAAAATCTTAATTGACTTTTTCAATTTTTTTCAATAGCTTTTGTCATGAGACCTGTGTTATCATAGTTCCTTTTAGTACTGCTACATCAGTTTGTACCTATGGAGCCCTGTGTGTTTCAGGTCTCCAGAAGAACTTAGTGAATCTCCCTTAGGCCTCTTGCACACAAACATTTTTTTCCCGTTTAATGTTCCGTTTTTTGTGTTCCGTATATACCGTATAGATTTTTCCTGAATAGCGGTAAATATTTTTTTTTATATATCATACTTACCTCATCCATTATAGCGTAAAGATCCGTCAACCCCAATTCTGTGAACAGAATTTACACTGTAATATTGCTGCCAGATGCCAGATGCATCAGCTATGGACGTGAGATCTGAGGTGTACAATGACACATCACACCCACTATTTACAAAGAAATGCGCTTTGTGATGAAGTAATCATCACAAAGCAAATCTTTTTGTAAAATTTTTCAAAGCAGCCAAATCAAATTTTTCAATACTTTGCTCATCACTAATTGTGATGCAAAAAAAGAAAGAAAAAAAAAAGATTTTTTTCCTTTTTGTTTAGGATTAAAATACAAAAAAAACTATATAAATGTGGTATCACTATAATCATACTGCCCCAGAGAATGAAGGGAACAGCTCAGTTTTTACGGCATAGGGAACACAATAATGTAAATGCAAAACCCTGCTTTACAAAATGATTTTACACTTATAATAAACTAGACTACTCCTATATGCTAATATATTATGTTTTGTGTTGCTAAGATCAATACTCTAACAGCAGGATTACTGAAGTTACAGTCCTGGTGTCCTTTATTGGTCTCCAGAACTGACTGTAGAAGACTTACCCAACCTCAGATCAGATCACTGGAACCCACTGACAGGGGAAATACCCTTTGATCATGCCACAGTCACAGACTGGGGCAGTCAAAGGTTTAACAGTTGAGATTACAACTACCTCCAATTGCTACAAATTCCCCACTCTTATGTGGGAGTAATTATCCACTACCCTTGAGGAGAGGAATTCCACGTGGTTAGCATTTGAGACTTAGGCTTAATTGCTCTGAAAAGGCTGAGGTTATCCCACAAGCCTGGGATCTAAAACAGCATTTTCATGAACATGGTTATCCTTTTTATGTGTTGGGCTTGGCCTTTCATGCAGATTTACAGAGCAGTCGCATGGAGTTGCTTACCAGTGATGAGCGGCAGGGGCGAATATTAGCAATTGGAAAACTTGCGATAAAAATTTGCGATGCAAAAATTAGCAATCAACTACTACTCCTAAAGTCAAAAGTATTGCAGCCTTCTCATTGGCCCACAAGCAAGATGCAGTGAGGGATCATGGTACTGATGAAAAAAAATCTAGAATATTCGCGATTACGAAGATATAGCATTCTATTAGATATTCGCAAATTCTCAAAGTGCCAATAATCACGATAAAAATTTGTGATTAGAATATTTGCGATCAACATTATTGCTTTCTCCCAAGCCTCCTGGTCATCAGGAGCACCTTATTACAACATTTCACAGTTCCACAAGCAAAGTGAGAGCTATTATTTCCAAACATTTACCCATTTTATGAATGGACTCGCCGCGGTTATAGGTGAGACATCCCAGATAACTTATAGGAAGGGGAGGAGCATAAAGGATCATCTTGTTGTAGCAACTTTACACTAGCACCTTCTTGTGGTGCTTGGTTAGACAGGCAAATATTGGGTTGTTTCTGTTGTAGCTGCTGTGTTACCTGTAGATACTTACAGATGGGCAAGGTGTTTTTGAGCTATAAACTGGACTGTTCTTTTGCCATCCATAATTTCATCACCTGCCTATGATGTGATGAATGGTGTGATATGTAAGGCCACATTTGAAAAACTATCCATGAATTTTGGCATCGGGTAGGTGAAAGTTTGTTGGATATTAAGAACAAAAGGGATACTGCTGTAGCCCGCCATGTGAATGTTATGCATGATAGTGTCCCTGATGCCATATAATTCATTGAGATGGAAAGTGTCATTCCACCAATCAGGGGTCGCAATTAGGACCAGAAGATTTTAAAGAGAAAGGATTTTTACATTGCAGACTGTCTTCCCTAGGGGGCTAAACTAGCAACTTCATTTTAGTTGCTTTATTTGAAATGTGATGTTGAGGTTGCACACTTTCACACTAGCATTTTTGCTGGGTCCAGCAGGGTCCAGCAAAAACACTTCCATTACTAATAATACAACCATCTGCATCCATTATGAACAAATCCGGTTGTATTATTTTTAACATATGTTTAACTTTGCCAAAACGGATCCGTCATTAACTCCATTGAAAGTCAATGGGGAATGGATCCATTTTCTATTGTGGCAGAGTAAAGACTTGCATTGAGGTAATGACAGATCCGTTTTGCATGCGCATCCCAGGATGGAAAGCAAAATACAACATGTTACGGTTTTCTCTCTGGTCTGGGAACGCAACTAAACGGAACAGAATGCATTTTGGAGCATTCCGTTCTGTTCAGTTCAGTTTTGTTTTGTCCCCTTTGACTATGAATGGGGACAAAACGGAAGCGTTTTTTTTTCCGGTATTGAGCGCCTATGACGGAACTCAAGTGAAAGTCCCCCTAGTATGAAACCACTCCTCTCCTTTGGAGCACTAATCAGCTTTTACTATTGTGGCTGCGCCTGGGGACACTTCCTCTGCCTCCAGGGAATGCTTCAGCGTGCTCCCCTCCCACTGGTATGATGTGGAATGCCCCACATCACAGCTATTTGGCTCCACCCCTTTTGCATTGCCATTGCTGTTTGGCTCCACCCATTTCCATTGCAACTGCTGTTTGGCTCTGCTCTTTTTGTGAAATGCCATAATTCCACTTTGGAGGTGGTATCTAATCAGAGAGCGCACCTGCATCTGCTCCCCCATTTACTTATAGGCGCTAGAAGGGTATGTTCCTGCTGACACATACAGGATTAATGCAGCCCTTGTTTTTCTATGCAGCTTAGCTTCCATATGCAGCATTACTGGAGCCCTTCGTACTACTATCTAGTTCATCTACAGTTAGTAGATGGTTTTGCCTATCCTAATCCTCTGATGAGCGAAGAAACATGCCATATAGGGAGTAGGGGATAGGGCTTTTTTTAGGGCTATCTAGTGCCAGGTTAGTTCAAAGACAGAGTCGCCCTTTTCAGGGCAGGTGCTCCGTGGTTAGGCATTTTAGGGTCAGAAAGCACCCATCCATAGGACAATTGTTGAGTCACATGATTATCCATTCTCTGCACTCATTTGACGCCTGATGTATACCCTACCTTCACATTGGATAAAGTAAGAACTGTTGGTCCTTTTTAAATTTCTGCTAATTGGATGCTGCCATGTACCCTATATAAGTCTCTCATACCCCTGGTCATCATAGGGGTGGAATATATCTATGACGTTAACTATTTTTAAATTATTTTGACTATCTTATTATTAAGATTTAACTTTTATTATAGCAGTCGCCCCTTGATCTTTACCTCCAATCCTGGCTATAGAGCAAAAAACTGCTTTAAGAACCGGAGCTATTAGTTCATTCTAGAGCAGGAGTGTTCGGACAGTAGTTTTTCTTTGTAGAATATTTTTATTTAATTAACTTAATTTTAAGCAAAAAAAAACACTTTTTTTTAAACTGTTATGCAAAGTTATCATTCTAACAAAATTAAAATTAGATCTCAAATTTTACTGCAGTGTTGAATAATTATGCATCTTCTACTTAGGAAAGTAAGATTATAATTCACTTAGTTTGCTTTGCAAGTTTTTTATTTATTACTTAAGACTAAAGTGTTCATAATCCATAAAAGATTCCTATAATCAATTTTACACCAGGGGCAACCATTGTTAAATTACCGTGATTAACTCAATGATTATTGCATGGGATCTGAGCTTGCTAAACTATCCAAAGTCATAATGAGCAATAATTTAAATCACTGATTTTCCTTTCTGCTTTTATGACACTAAACATGGCATTTCCTAAAATCAAGACTCCATACACCTGTTGGGCTTCTTCAATGAGAACAAGCACCCCCCCTGGGCTGTCTATAAAACAAAATACAGAGAATTACCAAACCTCATATGTCCTCTGAATGGTATATAGGATATACAGATTCATGCATACTAACGTATAGTTAGTGCTAAAACTGTACATTTTACTGTGGTCATGAAAAGAATTTTTCTGTGAATGTAAATATTGATTATCACTACAGGAGCAGAAAACTTTTATTTTTGCATTTTTTTTTCCATCCCTTCCAAGAACCACAATATTTTTGCTTTTCTGTTCATATATTCATATGAGGTCTTATTTATTAGTAGGACAATTTGTTTTTTGTAATTAAACTATACAATTTACAATATCTTCAATTGAAAAATCGGAAACATTTCTTGTGGGGTGAAATTGGGTTAAAATAAACATAATTTTGCCATAGTTTTTTGAGCTTTGCTTTTATAGCATTCACTCTTCGCTAAAAATGGCATGACAATCATATGAAAGTATGATAGAGATAAAGTTATATAGTTTTAAGTATGTTTAGCCGCTTTAAAAAAAAGGAAACAATCTTTGAAAATTGTTTTTATTTGTGTTCCCATATACTCAAATGCATAACTTTTTTTAATATATATATTTATTTCTACAGATATGTTTGAGGACATTTTTTGTAGAGTGAGCTATAATTTCTATTGGTATCATTTTGTGGGTATATACGACTTTTAGATAAATTATTTGTAAAAAATTAATATAGGTAAAAACAGTGGCTTGTTCTGCACAAATGTCCAAAAGTTATGCATTAACTGGGACAGAATGCCTGTGCATATTTAAGTACTCATAAGTTTCAACTGTCAGAAGAAAAGAAAGGCTTGTTCTGAACAAGTCTAGAAAATGTCTCCATTTTAATTGGGAGCAGTAGCAGTACAGTATAGATGTGGAAATAGTAGAATAATAGTGGAATGTGGCTGCAATAGTAGCAGCAGCAATAGCATCAAATCATGGAACAGACAAGGCAGTAGATGGCAGTCTGCGGCTGTTTATAGAGAAGGATGTGGTAAACAACACTTTTTATTGAAAAAATATATTTTAATAAACTATAGTAGTTTTACTTGTTAACTTTATTCTTTTTTTTAGTCCCACTATTTGACATTGTTTTTATAATGCACTGGTATACAGTATACTGTATGCCACTACATTAAAATATATCACTGTATCAGAGACAAACTATCTATTAGGCTATTTCTATGGCACTGGCAAACAGTCATATCAGGTCTGGGGCCTTTGTTAGATCCTAAAATGCCATAGATGATGATGACAGGGATCCTGTCCTTTAACTGTCTAGATGCCATGTTAACTATCGTCTATGGCATTAAGAGAGTTGAGCAGCCATTACAGCGGGAGCCCGGATTCAGTGTCAAGCTCCCATGGTGATCCATAGCTGCTAGATCTGTTCAGTCCTGCAGGGACTGAGCAGAATAGTCAGCCTGCTATAATAATATGCTCTGGACCAAAAAAACAAACTGTATAAATGCACATTAGACTTTGTTTAGAGTATAAAAATTTGCATTATTACATTCTTTGTCCAGAGCTCTAGATGTTCAAGATTCTAGCACAATGGTTGGGTGAATTAAAGAAATTGACCAAGCATTTTGCTAAATGGATCTGTCACTAGTTTATGCTACCCTTATTTAGGACAGCAAAAAATAGTGACAGATGCACATGATGATTTTTTTTTTTTGTTTTATAAATAACAAAACATATATTGACTTTACTTCTCCCCCACTTTTGCTGTTCTAATAGTGTTGGGTTCCCTGCTACTGTCCATATTGCCGAAAATGGTCGGGATTGTTGCTCGTCCAATAAGTGGCTTATCAGAGACTTGTTATTGGCTTACTTGCAAGGCCTGTCCACCACCCCCAGCACTGTACTGGCTTCATTGATCTTGCTGGTCTGTGGTGCCGGTGCCATGTGAAGGCATCAGAGAAGGACACATGTCATGCAGGAGCAAAAGAACACTGGCTTATTGGTCATGTCGCTGATCAATTAATGCTTCCTTTAGTACAGGCATGTCCAAACTGCGGCCCTCCAACTGTTGCAAAACTACAACTCCCAGCATGCCCTAATAGCTGTAAGCTATCCAGGCATGCTGGGAGTTGTAGTTTTGCAACAGCTAGAGGGCCGCAGTTTGGACATGCCTGCTTTAGTACAATGAACTACAATAAGTGCTGATCCTTACTGATCTGCATTCTTCTGCTTCCAAACAGCACACTCAGTTTATAATGCCTGCACCAGCACCATGGACCAAGCTAGTTTAATAAAGCTTGTAGTAGAAGGCTGAGGTAGTGGATAGGCCAGGAAGTGCAACTTCTGACAGGACCAAAGCCATAGGAGAACATTTATCAAATCAGATATTTCAGTTTTGTGGCTTACAAAAATTGAACATCATGGAAATTGTGCATTTGTTCAATTTTTGGGACAGTTGGTGTCACGGACGTTCCTGTGGCAGGTGGCAGGAGATCGGTGAGACTGGCAACACATGGTTTGATCTGACATGTTTTCTGTTTGGATCAAATGACATCTGTGCTGTTTCTGGGGCTTGCTACACCTTCTTTCCCCAGGTGTGGCTATTAGGGTCATTTCATCTTCTCTATGTATTGTTGTTTCTTTCACTATGCTATGCGGTTTATAGCTTTTGTTGGAGTTGTGGATAGCTGGTGTGTGGATCTCGGCTGAGTTCCTGGTGCTGCCATAGCTCCAGAAGTTAAGTGTTTTCTTTCCCTATTGTATTTTGTTTGGGTTATTCTGTGTGTTGCATTTCCCTGTCATTTGTATTAAGGCCTGAGGGAGACTCCTGTGAGACATCTGTTGGTCCTTCTTTTTGGAGGAACAGGTTGTCTCAGTCCTGCCATTAGTACCAGAGTCCTATAGGGTGAGTTAGGAGACTAGGTATTCTGGTGTATGAACTCATCTACCTCTGGGGTCTGTTCATACTGGTAATTAGTCAGGATTTTGATTAGGGTTTTACTAGGAGGTGTCCATCTCCTTTCCCTAGTTTCCAGGCCTTATTCCCTTACCCCTTTCCCTCCTATGTTCGGTGTGGTGTTTCCCTCCCACACCCGAACGTGATAATTGGTGATACATACCACTTTTCAAATTTATCTATTTTTAAGAGCTAAAAGTAAGATGAGACCTAAATTATGGCACAATTACTGTGTGCAAATTGTACACAAGTGAAAACCTATGCCAGGCAACCCCTTGGTGTATTTTCACACATACAGGTGTTAACCACATTGCACTCATGCCAGATACAGTATATATTATTAAGGTGGACCATTTCATAAATTTGGGGCAGGCACACAAAGCAAAGCCTAACTTAAAATGGAAACAAAAACAACTGCAAATGATAAATGTCCCCCATAGGACACATTTGAATTTATTTGTTATTATTGTTCTGTACTTATTTTAGGCCATACAATGTTTTTCCAAAATATTAAGAATGAGGTTAAGAACTGAGGTTAGATGACTGTTTATGAGCTCTCAGAAATACAAAGATGAGGTCTAGAGACCAAACCTTCAGACAGCTTCTTTGGTAGATTTTACTGCGAAGGAGCTTGAGAAGTCTGGAATATATTTGAAAAGACGTACGCGGTACAGGAAAAATAGTGGAAAATGCTATTTTTCAGCCCAAAATAATAATAATAATAATCAACATATTCAAAGGTGTGTAAGAGCTTAAAGTCCTGCTTTTTATGAGATAGCTTAATCATTGGCTGATCGGCAGGCCTGGCACCCTGCATAGCCACCAATAAGCTGTTTTGTGTAGTTCGGTCAGAGCACCATTAACATTTTAGTGAACTGCTTTCGTCACTTTTTTATTTATTTAAGTTTTACACAATAACAGCATTTTTGAAACAAAAAAAATCATGTTTTAGTGTTTCCATATTCTGAGAGCCATAGTTTTTTTTTTTTATTTATTGAGTGATTGTCCTAGGTAGAGTCTAATTTTTTATGTCAGTTTGATTGGTATGATTTTGGGGTGTGTATGACTTTTTGATCGTTTGGTATTACACTTTTTGTGATTTAATGTGACCAAAAATAGCTTTTTTTACGCCGTTTTTATTTTTACTTTTTTTACGGTGTTCACCTGAGGGGTTAGTTAATGTGATATTTTTATATAGCAGGTCGTTATGGATGTGACAATACATAATATGTATACTTTTTATTTATTTAAGTTTTAAAGAATAATATCATTTTTGAAAAAAAATAAAATCATGTTTTAGTGTCTCCATAGTCTGAGAGCCATATATTTTTTTTTGGGGGGGCGATTGTCTTAAGTAGGGTATAATTTTTTCGGGATGAGACGGTTTGATTGGCACTATTTTTGGGTGTATATGACTTTTTGATCACTCTCTATTACACTTTTTGTGATGTAAGGTGACGAAAAATGGCTCTTTTGATACCGTTTTTATTTTTTACGGTGTTCATCTGAGGGGTTAGGTCATGTGGTAATTTTATAGAGCAGGTTGTTACGGATGCGGCAATACCTAATATGTAAATTTTTTTTTTTTACATATAACACAATAAAAGCATTTTTGAAACAAAACAAAAAATCATGTTTTAGTGTCTCCATAGTTTGGGCGATTGTCTGAGGAAGGGGCTCAATGTTTGTGGGATGAAGTGACGGTTAGATTGTTACTATTTTGGGGGGCAGATGCCTCCTTGATCTCTTGGTGTTGCACTTTTAGTGATGTAATTTTTTTTTAGCAGTTTTTATTTTATTTCTTTGACGGTGTTCACCTGAGGGGTTAGGTCATGTGATATTTTTAAACAGCCGGTTGTTACAGATGTGGTTATACCAAATATATTTTTATTCTATTTAAAAAAAATATATATATTGAATGTGTTTTATTTTGGGAAAGGACTCCCTGATGGCAACCCTAGACCCGGCAGGATACCGCACACGCCAAGTGCCTTGGCAGTGTAAGGGTTAATGCACCAGCATCTGTGTTTTCACCGATGTCGACGCAAAGAGCAGGGGTCCGGCTATCAGTGACTGCCGGAACCCTGCAGCGGATAGGGCGGGCACAGCACCTGCACCCGCCCGATCTGCCCGCCAGGTACGGCACTGGTCCTTAATTCAGGTCCACCAGCCTCATACATGTATGGCGCGGGTCCTTAAGGGGTACAATTTTTAGCAGATATGTAAAAAGTTACTGCATGAAATGTGTATTCATAGATTTTATGCACAAATGATTATTAAATGACAAATTGAGCTGTTCAATATCTGTATCTGCTCAGACATCACTGATTTAAAGAGAAAAGTATGATTGGGCACAAAGCCCACCCAGGCTAGGATTTCTCTGCTTTTGACTTTTTTATGTTATGTCTGTATTATGAATTATCTTAGAATTCCCCTTGAAAAATAAAAAAGGGAATATGTCAGATAACCTTAGATTGAGAAGATTGTTTTCAAATGCTGAATTCCATAAAATGAACAAACATTTGACAGATTGGAAAACATCGATGATATAATATAGTGTACACATTTCTGCATGAGGAAGAGGGTTTTGTTTTGCATCTTAAATGTCACCTTCTCTTCCTAGCTAAAAAAAATGCAGTTTAAAGTAAATAGAACATTAATCTCCTCCAAGTAGTAAGTAATGAGATACCAGCTGAATGTTCATGTATAAATAATGCTGTATTAGGTGGTGCATGTAATGCACTTCAGAAGGGAGGTCAGGGCTTTTTATTAAGTAAATAGGATATAAAACTTGCATTCGGCATATCCTGTAGCTATTTCTTCTAAGGTCAATCTGTGCAGTTCATTGGTACTATAAGAACTAATAGCAAACAAACGTTTTGAAAAATGATTTGTTTTCCTTTGACGTCTATTTCTGACTATATATATATTGGCTGAATTCTTGGGTATATTTAATCTATTTTATTTAATGTTTGTGTGTGTCGTTAAAATATATCAACACTATCCACTATGATAGTGACATCTATAGCACCCTGCACCCTTAACAGTGACCTCCACAGCACCCCAGCACTTAACACTAACCCCCCACAGTGCTCCGTCCCTTAAAATTGGACCTCCACAGGAGCCCATCCCCTTAACTTGACCTTTATAGCAGCCTTTCCCCTTTAACAGTGAGTTTCCCAGCACACCACCCCCTTGACAGTAACTTCCCTTAACAGTGGCCTTTATAGCAATTTGCCCCTTAACACTGACCTCCATAGCGGACCATCCCCTTAACTGTGACCTCCATAGCAGCCTGACCCTAGGGTGGCCAGAGGTCCAGTTTTAGGTCGAACAGTCTGGCTTTGAGACTCCCTGTCCTTCGTCTGGTGCAGGGCCTGGACAGACACAAGGATGTCTTTTTGAACAGCTCACTCTAAGACAGCAGCACTGTGCTGTGTGAGCTATAGGAAGAAAGTCACAGTCCCTCCCACCCCTGCAGCTGAAAAAAGTTGATTTTTAACTACATTTTTTCAATCCCTGTCGGCTGAGGAGTAGGAGGGGGTGTGGGCTAATCAGATCAGGGCGTGGCTTAGTGGGACCTAGAAATTGATTTTCAACTTGATTTTTTCATTCCCTATCTGCTAAGGAGTGGGAGGGGGCATTGCCTAACATGGATCGGGGGCGTGTCCTTTTGAACAGCTCACTCTAAGACAGCAGCACTGTGCTGTTTGAGTGTGAGCTGTAGGGAGAAAGTCACCCTCCCTCCCACCTCTGCAGCTGACAGAAGTTGATTTCCAACTTCATTTTTTCAATCCCTGTCGGCTGAGTAGTGGGAGGGGTGTGGCCTAATCAGATTGGGGTGTGGTTTAGCGGGACCTAGAAGTTGATTTTTAACTTAATTTTTTCAATCTCTGTCTGCTGAGGAGTGGGACTAACTGGATTGGGGAGTTGATTTTTTCAATAAGAAGTGTGAGGGTGCATGGCCTAACCGGATCAAGGGTGTGGCTTAGTGGGACCTGGGGGCGTGGTTTTAAGTTTTTCTTTTAAAGGGTGGACACATTGTGGCAGGGGGCGTGACGCCACTCTGGGAACCTTATTGGCTCATTTGCATACCAAATAAACTGGATTTTCAGAGGATAAAAGCATCTATTGCTGGAACAAAGGCAAATCTGGAAATAAGGTACTAAGTGCTATTAGGCCATGGCTTTACTTCAATAGTGATTATCCTGGTGAAATTTTCCTTTAAAGCTCTCCTACAGCAGTGAAGTAAAATTGCTGGGTTGTTATGGAAACCTGGTGAAAAGATATGTGTGTGTGGAAACTGGCCTGCTAGCTTCAATTGGCTGATAAAGGTCATGTGACCAAGCTTCTATTGGCTAATGCATTTTGGAATACCTCAGGAACGGTATGTCCTAGAGAGCTGAGACCGGGTCTAAAACCTTTCCGGACACCTGATGTACCTGTGTGCCAAATTTCGTGATTGTAAATGCGAAGGTGCGGATTCCTTTAGCGGACATACACACACATTCACTCAGTTTTATATATTATCATAAGTAAATTTTGTAAAGGGTTAGTTGGGCAGTTTATATTGATGACCTACACTGACGCACACTGACACACCTCTTCATTACATTGAGCTTTGTCTGGGAGGGCTCGACGGCACACTTTAGCTACAAATACTCACTTAAATGGAGCAATAACTTGTAATTACTCTATAACACCATTGCAAGGGAGACAAGCACAGTGAAATGAAGATAAAGTAGCACTCACATGATACAACAAATGGCACCCCTGCATATCAGATATTAATGACCCATCCTGAGTATAGGTCATCAATATATACTGCTTGCACAACCCCTTTAAAATTTGTTTCTGCTCCGATTCACTGAACTTTTGAAAAAAAATATATTTGATTCAGGTCCAAATTAAGACAAATTAAGATAAATTTGGTTACAGATACCAATAACTTGGTCATCTAACACCACACATCTTAGCCAAGAGGAAAGGTAAAGAAGGAAACATCTATAGATAGATAGGTAAAAAGATAGATAGAATGAATGGGACTTACACTGATGAGTTACAGATGTAATATATTTTTTAAGAGCCAGGTACAGCTTTATGTGTGCCTTAAGCCACTTCTCTCTAGCCCCTCCTACGCGGAAGGAACCTGTCAATCAAGTCGAGCCTGACAAAACAGATACTTCTCCCCATGCCTGAATCTTTGAGGCTGTTTCATGCTCTTTAGGCAGCATAGAACTGATGACTGGTTCTTTTTAATATTTTCTTAGAAGAAAAGTGACAAACAACCCTGTGCTTCTTCACATACAGTATCTCACAAAATTGAGTACACCCCTCACATTTTTGTAAATATTTTATTATATCTTTTACTGGGACAACACTGAAGATATGACACTTTAATACAATGTAAAGTAGTCTGTGTACAGCTTGTATAACAATGTAAATTTGGTAGGCCCTCAAAATAACTCAACACGCAGCCATTACTGTTTAAACCGAAAGTAAGTACACCTCTAAGTGAAAATGGCCAAATTGTGCCCAATTAGTGTCATGTGACTCATTAGTGTTTCAAGGTCTCAGGTGTGAATGGGGAGCAGATGTGTTAAATTTGGTGTTATCGTTCTCACACTCTCTCATATTGGTCACTGGAAGTTCAACATGGCAAAGAACTCTCTGAGAATCTGAAAAAAGTAATTGTTGCTCAACATAAAGATGGACTAGGCTATAAGAAGATTGCCAACACCCTAAAACTGAGCTGCAGCATGGTGGCCTACACTTTACAGCGGTTTAACAAGACAGGTTGCACTCAGAACAGACCTTGACATGGCCGACCAAAGAAGTTAAGTGCACATGCTCAACGTCATATCCAGAGATTGTCTTTTCAAAATAGACATATTAGTGCTTCCAGCATTGCTGCAGAGGTTAAGGGGGTGGGGGGCCAGCCTGTCAGTGCTCATACCATATGTCACACACTGCATCAAATTGGTCTTCATGGCAGTCGCCCTAGAATGAAACCTCTTCTTAAGGTGAAAGCCCACAATTTGTTAAAGAAAAGCAGACTAAAGACAAGAATTAATAGAACCAGGTCTATGGTCTGATGAGACCAAGATAAAATTATTTGGTTCAGAGCGTGTGTGGTGGCAACTAGTGTTGAGCGAGGATGCTTGGCCGAATACCAGTTCGGCTCGAGCATCGCTATGCTCGGCACATGGTGGTACTTGGCCAAGTACCGCATGTGCTCGAGTACAATGCTCGAGTCTCCTCCCCGCACGTTTTGCGGCTGCTAAGCAGCCAATAAATGTGCAGGTAAGTACTGCCCTCACTGTAATTCCAGTAGCCATGTTGGCAACTGGCATTACAGTGATTGACTGGCCGGAACGAATCAATGGGTGCTATATAGCACCCGATGACGCTCATTCGACTCATTCTAAGTCAGGGAGAGCTGAGCATAGGAAGGGATAGAGAGTGTAGAGAGTGTAATTGAATTACTTTTTTCTACAAAAACGTTTCATAGACCCAAAAAACCTTGTAAGGGCTATTGTGTGTGGCAGCAGCAATATATGTTTGCAGTGCAACCTGCGCTAAATTGCTCAGTGTTAGGGCTCATTCAGACGGCCATGTGCTGTCCGCAAAAATGCAGATCCGTTTTTTTGCGGATTAAATGCTGTCCCATTCACTTCTATGGGGCCCTGTTCTTTCATTGCACTCCTCAGCACAAAAAAATGAAACATGTCCTATACTTGTCAGTGAAAATCAGGACATGGCCCTATTGAAGTTTATGGATCAGCAAAAAACTAAATGCAATCAATTTTTTTGCGGACATGCTGAATTTTTTTTTCAGAGACACATAAGTCCGTTTAAGGATTTATGTGTTTAAAAGCAGCAATATATATTTTTCCGGCACAAAATACCGTGCAATAGGCCGCTGCGGACAGTTAAATTATCTGCTCAACATCTCCTGTTTAAAGTGTGTGCATCCATAAAATATCAGGGACCTCCAGTGCACTTTTTCCATAAACGGTGTATGCTGTGGATAGTTATTATCCGCTCCACATTTCCTGTTTAAAGTGTGTGCATCCCTAAAATAACAGTGACATCCAGTGCAGTTTTTCCGTAGACGGTGTCCGTTGCGGACTGTTAAATTTTCCGCGCCACATCTCCTTTTTAAAGTTTGCGCATCCCTAAAATATCAGTGATATCCAATACACTTTTTCCGTAGACAGTGTCCGCTGCGGACAGTTAAATTATCCGCGCCACATCTCCTGTTTAAAGTGTGCGCATCCCTAAAATATCAGTGACCTCCGGTGCACTTTTTCCGCATACGGTGTCGGCTGCGGATAGTTATTATCCGCGCCACATTTCCTGTTTAAAGTGTGCGCATCCCTAAAATAACAGTGACATCCAGTGCAGTTTTTCCGTAGACAGTGTCCGCTGCGGACTATTAAATTATCCGCGCCACATCTCCTGAGTGCAGTCTGCGTATTCCTATCAGAGACATCCAGTACATTTTTTCTGTAGACTGTGTCTGTTGTGTACAGTTAAATTATCTGCGCCACATCTCCTGTTTAAAGTGTGCGCATCCCTAAAATATCAGTGACATCCAGTACACTTTTTTCGTAGACACTGCAAACTGTGATATTACCTGTGGTACCTGTCCTGTATAACGTTTCCTCCTCACAAATACCTTTTTTAATTTTTTTTGCACATACACCTCCAAATCCTACGCTACTGTATGTGTGACATACTTTCAAGCATATATCACATTCAAAATGAAGAAGGCAAGCAGTAAGGGACGGGGAAGTGGCCGTGATGCTGATGGTGCACCCAGAGGCCGTGGCTGTGGGCGCGGAGATACAAGAATAACAATCATCTAAGATACCTAGCTTCATGTCCCAGTTTGCAGGGCGGCGCAGGACACCACTCTTGAAGTCAGAAGAGGTGGTTGGTTGAATTGCAGCAGATAATGCTTCCAGTCAGTTAATCACCACCCTGTCTTCAATCAAGTCCAGTCTCAGTAGCCACGAATCTGGTCAACACAATTCTCACCCTGATCCTTCTTCCTTACACCATTTATAGTCTGGCCAAACAAGTGATCCCACAATTGGATATACCGAGGACCTATTTTTATCACCATTACTTGATTTGGCCCTCTCGCCAAACAAGCTTGAAGAGGGACATGAGTTTAATGAGGTAGATGAGGATGAGACACAGTTGTCAATCACTGAGGTTGTGTTTAGGTCAACAAATCAAGAGGATGATCAGAGTGAGGAAATGGAGGAGGAGGTGGTGGACTATGAGGTCACTGACCCAACCTAGGAAGGTGGCAAGCCGAGCGAGGAGAGCAGTACAGAGGAGGAGGGATCTGCAGCACCGCAACAGGCTGGAAGAGGCAGTGAGGTGGAAAAAGGGAGAAGGCGGGCCACACCATACAGGCCCACAACTGTTCCATGGAGCAAACCCTTGCGGAAATCTCCCTTGCCAAGGGGTAGATGTTTCGCAGTATGACTATTTTTTTAGGAAAATGCGGACGACAAAAGAATATTAGTTTGCATCCTGTGCCATACGAAAATGAGCCGGCACGTGAACCATAGCAACCTCACCACCACCAGCATGATCCGCCACATGGAATCCAAGCACTGTAATAAGTGGGACGAATGCCTGGGTCCACAATCTGTGTCTGCGGGTCACACCACTGCCTCCTCTTCCCCTGTGTTACATGCTGGCCAATCTACTGTCGAAAGTGCAGGCCCAGATGCATTCCGCCCTGCACCTGGGCCTTCGCAAGCACCATCAGCGACCATATTCACTTCTGTGTCCCAGCGAAACGTACAAATGTCCTTATCCTAGGCATTTGAATGCAAGCGGAAAGTACCGAGCCACCCACCCACAGGCCATAGCACTAAATGCACAACTTTCCAAATTACTGGAAATGTTGACATTTTGGTTTGTGGACACTGAGGCCTTCTGCAGCCTGATGTTGGCGGCCGTCCTTCTTTACGCAGTTCCCATTTTTCACTGTGTGCTGTGCCCGCCTTACAGCAACATGTGTCCAGTAACATCACACGTGCCCTGACCAACGCAGTTACTGGGAAGGTCCACTTAACCACTGACACATGGATAAGTGCATTCGGCCAGGGATGCTACATTTCCCTGATGGCACACTGGGTGAACACTCACCGGCTCTTGTGCGACGTGAACACTCGCTGGAACTCCATGTTCCACATGTTGGCAGGATTTGTGAGCAGCAGAGGACAGTAGTGGAATACCAGCTGCAACATGATCATCGCCTTTCCAGTCAGCTTCCCTATTCATAAGCGAGGAGTGGGAATAAATGCCCGACCTCTGAGAGGTTTTGAGAAACTTTGAGGGATCAACACAGATGGTGAGCAGCGATAACGCTATTAGCTCAACCATCCCACTTCTGTGTCTACTCAAACGCTCGCTGCTCACAATTAAGGACGATGCTTTGCATGTGGAAGAGGTGGAAATGGAGGAAGACATTGCACAGGATGATTGCCTGTTGGTACTCTGGCACAAATGGCTGACTTCATGTTAGGCTGCCTTTCCCGCGACCCACGTGTTATATGCATTTTAGACGACACGGATTACTGGTTTTTCACTATTCTCGACCCCCGCTACAAAGAGAACTTCTCATCTCTCATTCCTCTGGTGGAGAGGACGAGAAAACGGTGCAATACCGGAAGATCCTTGTTGAAGAATTGCTCCAAAAATTTCCATCTGACAACGCTGGCGGCAGAGTTCATAGTTGCTTGGCCAACCGAGGAGGGGAGACAAGCAGTTCCAACAGCGGTAGGGAAACACTCTCCAAAGCCTGGTACAGTTTAATGACACTCCTCCAGCACCCTCAACCTAATGCGCAGCCTAGTGTCACAAGGAGGGAAACATTTTGGAAGATGGTGAAGGAGTACATAGCAGAACGTGTCACAGTCCTCAATGATCAATCAGTGCCTTACAACAACTGGGTGTTCAAGGTGGACACGTGGCATGAACTAGCGCTCTACGCCTTGGAGGTGTTAGCCTGTCCTGCCGCCAGAGTTTTGTCTCAGCGTGTATTTAGTGCTGCTGTTGGCATTATAACAGATAAGTGTATCAGCCTGTCAACTGAAAATGCTGACAGATTGACTGTTATTAAAATGAACAATGTGATGCTCTAGTGAACTCCATGCCCAAGAGAGTTAAGGCAGTGCTTGAAAATAATGGTGACCACACAAAATATTTACATTTGGGCACAATTTGGCCATTTTTACTTAAGGGTGTACTCACTTTTGTTGCCTGTGGTTTAGACATTAATTGCTGTGTGTTGAGTTATTTTGAGGGCACACCAAATTTACACTGTTATACAAGCTGTACACTGACTACTTTACATTGTATCAATGTCTCAGATCTTCAGTGTTGTCCCATTAAAAGATACAATAAAATATAAAAAAAATGTGAGGGGTGTACTGACTTTTGTGAGATACTGTAAGTGCACTTTAAAGTCAGCAGCGAGTCACAGTAAAACTATGATTTTGCAGTTAATTACATGCAACTTTGTGTTACCATGGAGTTCTGACCTAAAGATTGAACATTATGTTGTTTATCTCTTGGTTAAATATTATATTTCTTTGCTAAACTTGTAAAAAAAATAACAATTTCATAAAAAATAGCAGTAGATATACTAAAATAAAAAAACTAAATGCTAGATTTCGATAGATGTTATATAGTTTGTTTTGCTTTTTTTTTAAAAGCAGTTGTTCAAGAGTTTAAATAAAGTGATCACTCACCTCTCCATTGGTCTTGCCAAATCAATATGTGACTTTTTACTGCAACAGTCAGATGTCAGTAGAAGAGTTAAGAGGTGAGCACTTTCTTTTAATATTAAAAATATATTAATTTGCTGTTTTTTTTCACTTTTGGAGCGTCCTATTAAAGTCAATAACAAAAAACAAATTTCTAACATTTAGTTTTAAGACAGACAAGCAATATTCCCTCCTCTACTTTGTTATGTCTATAGAGATTTTGCTTTATAAACAGTACCCTACAAAACTTTTCCTTTTAACTTGTAACAGACAGCTATTTAAGGTATCCTTGTAGGTTTTACTTTACTTTGACATCTGCAATTACAAAACACTGTCCTGGGAAGTCACTTAGAGAAGCTTGTGGACAGCGAGCTTCCACCAGGAGCATTTTTTATACAGTAGAATTGGCAGAGCTGGGTCATGGAAGTATGATTCAGCTGAAAGCGAAGCTTGTACACAAGTCAGTCTACTCTGGAGGCCCTCCTCTGGAGAGTCTTAGGTCATTCATTTTATTTCTGCCTCTGTGACAGCTTGAGTGTGGGATTCTATCATCTATGTTGCCATGCATACAGCTTGCATCTACACTGGAAGCTTTCTCGTTCACTCTCTTTCCTTCAAAGATTTGCTTGCTAATTCTTTTTATATTGTATCATTGGACAATAGGATTTATTGCCTTTTTGCCTTTCAACTGGGCGTCCTATTGATCCTTAATAATTGCTAACATCATAAAAGGCCATGCACATGATTAGCTTTGTATATGTTTTATACCTTTGTTTGGAAGGTTTCAAAAGAATTCTCTATGCAAAATGTATGTAAGATTGTATGCAAAGTGCATGGCAGGAAGGAATGTGCACACAGTGGATGCTTATGCCATGCACCATCGCCTCAGGTTCTTCACACAAATTTTATGAAGGCTATAGGAGCCCCACTAAATTCATTAACAATAAAATATGCATGTTTTTTTTCCCCTTTGATGACAATTCTTAGCATAAACTAACAAGATACATTTGTAATAGAGATGACCACATTTCTTAATGCTGTATGATTCAGCAAATAAAAAAAATAAAAAAATGGATTCCAGTCTGAATCAATTCTACCCAAATTAAATATGCTCAAATTTCCCTGAGAGGAAAAGACAAAGTGAGACTAGAATGCTACTCTGGGTTTCTGGGTAATATATATATGCATTGTCTGTAGGGGAAATCTTTCTCATTATGGAGACCTCCTTGTTTGCGTAGTAAGCCCTGTATTCTTAGCCCCCTAGGAGGCTCTGCAAGAGGAGGAAACCGTCCTTTTCACATTCTAGTACAGGCAGCTTGCAAGTATTTTAAATAATTCCTGGAGAAGGTTTTTAAGGGCTAGTCCTCAGGGTAGGCTAACAATATCTGATCAGCATCACACCTACACGCCACACCCTTGACTATCAGCTGTTTTGAAGTAGCCCTAGTGCCAGATGTAGACGCCAGAACTAAACAGCTTCGTAAAATGTGAGCTGGTTACCACAGTACTGCTCCCATTCACTTTAATGGAAGCAGTGCTGCTGTGACCAATCTCTGTCCACTACACAATGGATGGAGATATGTATTTGTGGCTCCTAGTATTGGAGCTGAAGCAACTACAGAACAGCTTATTGATGATGGATGCAGGGTGTTGGACACCCACCGATCCAGAGGATAGGCCATAAATATAAAAATCCTGGAAACCCCATTTAAGGAACAGAAATATAATTGTGTTAAATGACCCATAGTGTGTGTGAGATACAGATATTAGACCATGGACCTCACAATGGGCTAGTTTGAATAGACATATTCTATGTACTGCACCTCTGAATATAATGTTGCAGTTTTACAAATGTGGGCATTGCTTTTTTTCAGGGCAGTTTTAGACTGTTGTTTTATCTCCAGTCTTTATAGCTGAAGATGGGCATAATAAAGCAGCTGACATTTTTTTTTTACATCACTCTTTATAGTCTTCATAGAAGCCCCTTGTTCTTCTGAGGTTCACAGCTATGTCAAACATTGAATGTAGGAATCAAACTCCTATGCTTTGATCATTCTCACACTTTCTTTGATTAAGGTTTTCAAACTATGCAGCACAGCAGCGGGGGACAGGTTGATCTCTGTTACTTCTAATGGGCAAATGCACGAAGAGAAAATGGTGTTTAGAGACCATTTGAGATCAATCGTCGCTCTCTATGCTGAAGATTCAGAACAGAGTCATGAATAGATACTAAGTTTAATGTTGAAAGAATTTTAAAAGGTTCTAATGAATCTCATAAATATACTTAAATAATTACATAAATCCTCTTACATTCTAAGAACACAGAGATTCTCAAACAATACTTATATTCATGAAATTGCTGAAAAATAGAACGATATCTTTGTTGGAAAGTCAAATATTAGCAAATGTCATTATCTGAACAAGATGCCACCTAGGTGATTGTATATACTCAGGTCGAGTACATACAGTACCATTGATTATCCCATGACAATAGCACCTTTCGAAGCATGATCTTTACTAGGCGGTAAGTGAACAGTCAGTTCTTGAAGGTCTTGTGTTAGAATCATTTTAAAATGGACACTTTTAATTAATTAGTGTGCGCTGCCAGATTGCAAAATTATTGTTTAGGGATGTTTTAAAGAGCATGAAAACAGTTCGAAGTATAGAGTTGTCATCCAAACTTCCCAGATCTGAAACTTATTGAGCACCTACGGTATGGATAAGGTAGAAAAATATATCTGATCCATGGAGGCCTCACCTCACAACTTAAGTTATGCTGCTAACATTTTGGTGCCAGATACCACAAGGCATCTTTAGAGATCTTCTGGAGTTCATGCTTTGAAAGATCAGAACAGTTTTTGTTGTCACAAGAGGGATCTACACAGTATGAGGCAGGTAGCTTTTAATGTTATGGGTGATCGGTATTCCCCTTCGCTACCATCTTCGTACATGTACGGCACTGGAGCAATATACGAACATGGTGCCAGCTCGCACGTGCAGCGGGCATCATGGCTGGCAAATCTCAGCTTTTTTAAACAGCAGAGACCTGTGGCTAATTACCATGGCTGTCAATAATGCCGATCACAGTAATTAAAGGCTTTAGATGCCGTGATCAACTGAGATTACAGCATCTAAATGCACAAAAACCCGGAACCTTGTGCTTCTGGGCTTCCTACCCACACCCCTTGTGACCAATGGGGCTGTCAGTAGTTGTTCTGAATATTATAAGCCTTGCTGACGAGGCTGATAGTAATCATGCTGCTATTCTTATTTTGGCCACCAGATGGCAGGCCAACATAAGAAATGAGCAATTCACAGTAATAAAGTAATTTAGAAAATCCCTGATTGTACAAAATAAAAAAAAAAAAAAAATATGTATAGGCTCATATATAAGCTTTAAAATCATTACAATTTTTTTTATGTTAATGTTATGCTATGTTAAAAAAAATATAAAAGTTTAAATCACCTTTCTGTATAATAAAAAAAATTAACAATAAATATAAACATCATGGGTATCACTGCAACTTAAAATGCTTGTACTAATAAGATATAAGAAAATTCAAATATAGCGAATGGCATAACGGAAAAAAGGGTCAAAATGGCAGATTTGCTATTTTTTCATTGTTCATCTTACCAATTTTTTTAAATAAAATGTGATCAAAAAGTCACACACACTCCAAAATGGTATCAATAAAAACTGCAGATTGTCCCTCTAAATATGAGCCCCTATGCAGCCCAGTAGACATAAGTATAAAAAAGTTATGGGAGTCAGAATATGGTGATGTAAAAATAAATATTTAAAGTTTTAATTTATTTTTACACTATTAAGACATGCAAAAATTACATATATGGGGTATTGTTGCAATCGTACTGACCCGGAAAATAAAGGGCATGGGTCAGTTTTGTGGCAAACAAGATAATGTGGGAACAAAACCCATAAAACAGTGGAGCAATTGTGTTTTTTTTCCAATACCAACCCCATTTAGACTTTATTTACCACTTCCAACTACATTGTATGCCATAATTAATGGTGGCATTAGAAAGCTATGTGAATGGAAATATAAAAAAGTTAGGGTCAAGGAAGATAGGGAAGAAAAATGAAAATGAAAAACAAAAAGTGAAAGGGTTAATAAGCTTCATGTCAAATAGTTATAGTTATATCATTATATTGCTCATGGTCAAACAAATCAGACATTTTACCATCCTTATCTAGAAAATATATAAAAAGTTAATATATACATATTTAAAATCCAAATGTCATCAAATGTAAAAGTCCAACTCAAGTTTTAACATCAACCAGCTGTATGTGTACAAGGCTAAATCGTAATGACTTTCCCCTCATGCTGACCCTTTATGTTTGATATTATATATATATATATATATATATATATATATATATACAGTACAGACCAAAAGTTTGGACACACCTTCTCATTCAAAGAGTTTTCTTTATTTTCATGACTATGAAAATTGTAGATTCACACTGAAGGCATCAAAACTATGAGTTAACACATGTGGAATTATATACATAACAAAAAAGTGTGAAACAACTGAAAATATGTCATATTCTAGGTTCTTTAAAGTAGTCACCTTTTGCTTTGATTACTGCTTTGCACACTCTTGGCATTCTCTTTTTTATTATGTATATAATTCCACATGTGTTAATTCATAGTTTTGATGCCTTCCGTGTGAATCTACAATTTTCATAGTCATGAAAATAAAGAAAACTCTTTGAATGAGAAGGTGTGTCCAAACTTTTGGTCTGTACTGTATATATATATATATATATATATATATATAGTTCTATATTTTACTTTTTCATCTGATAAAATCAAGATATTTTGCATTTGTAATCACCTTTATGGAAGTTTCAAGGTTATTTTATATTACTGTTCTATAACAGCTTCCAGTGCAGGGACAATAAAAATCTAACTACAGAATTGTGGCTTCTATTTTAAAGACTATTCTAATGCATTTTTTACTCCATAGCATACTGTAGCCTGAGGTGAACATTTCCATAACAGCACATTTCAGGACTGAATATGAAATAATATAGTTATACAAAGTTGCAAAGTCTAAAGCAGCTACATGGAACACTGTGGATATGTTTATAAGGAAAGGATGTCAGGGACACATGAATTGCGTCTATTAAAAAAAGGATTTCCAATATATTACATGGAGTCAGTAATGTAGTACAATCATGGCCATAGAGAAAAAGCAATGTCCCGGTGTCGGTACTGCTGCTACTTCTAAGGTGGACCGGAGTCTATCTGCATTGGCATGTGATACTGAAGGTGGTGCTCTGCATTTGTAAAGAATACTCCAAACTTGGGAAAAATAGAAGGCTATAAATTTGCAGCACTCGCTAAATTTTTCTTGCAGTGCTTTAATCAAATCATTAAAAAAAAGGTTTGCGTATGCGGGCATACACTTAGTCACAATCAGACCCCCAATGTCAATCAGACCTAAGATCAGACCCCCAATACCTCAGATTAACCCCCCCAACCTTCAGCCATCTATCAGTCCCCATATGTCCGCCATCTATCAGCCCCCATATGTCAGCCATCTATAAGCTCCCATATGTCAGCCATCTATCAGCCCCCATATGTCAGCCATAAGCCCCCATATGTCAGCCATCAGCCCCTATATGTCAGCCCCCATATATCAGCCCCTATATGTTAGCCATAAGCCTCCAGCGCAAAAAAACTAAACAAAAAACTCACTTACCTCTCCTGCTCCTGGACGCCCCCGCTCTTCACAATTACAATCCTCTTCATCCTGCTGTCAGCTGTGTATCGCGACGCACAGTGTAAAGTCACAGAGAGCCGTCATGCTGTGTGCAGCCCTGCACAGCCGATAGCTGAGCCGAGGACCAGGAAGCAGTGAGTACAGAGCCCTCACCGCTTCCCGGTCCTCCAGTACTGATGTAGAGCTTCCATAATGGAAGCACTTCGTTATAATTGGCCCCATAAGACATAGGGGCATTTTTCCCCCCAATGTGACATGCTATCATCTCCAGCAATGATAGTAAACTACCAATGTGTTTGATAGTCAGATTGGTACAGAGATGTGAAAATGGATGCTTTAGAGTCAAAATTCCACCCAAAGTTTTTATAAAGTTCTGATTCAATATAATCTTCATTTCTTCAGATTTGTTTTGGGTAGAATTGGGATAGAGAAACAAAGATTTTCCAGGCATTTAAAGACCTTTCCCTTGAGATAGAATCGATTTGTACCCAAATCAAATTTGCTCATCTCTAGTACAGATTAACTTGCCAGGTAGTACATTTATAAAAATATCCTTACATTTTAAGACAGCCTTATTAAAATGTAGACAATGCCATTTTCCTGAGTTGTGCATGTTACAGGGGTTGTGCAGGCTATATATATTAATAACCTATCGTCAGGATAGGTAATCAATATCTAATGGGCAGAGGTCCAGAACTCGGCAGCTCATCGATCAGCAGTTTGAAGAGGAGGTGTATGCCAGTGAATGGAGCAAGTACTTGTCATTATACTACCATAGTAACATAGTATATAAGGCTGAAAAAAAACCTTTGTCCTTCCAGTTTGTCCTGTTATCCTGCAAGTTGAAATCAGAGGAAGGCAGGAAGGGGGGGGGGGGGGAATTTCTTCCCGACTCCATTCAGGCAATCAGAATAACTCCCTGGATCAATGACCCATCTCTAGTAGCTATAACCTGTAATATTATTACACTCCAGAAATTCACCCACGCCCCTCGTGAATTCTTTTATTGTACTGTGGGTAAGTAACTGGCTCAATGATAGAAAACATAGGGTGGTTATTAATGGTACACACTCACTGTCACTAGTGGAGTACCTCAGGGGTCAGTATTGGGCCCTATTCTCTTCAATATAATTATTAATGATCTGGTAGAAGGCTTGCACAGTAAAATATCAATTTTTGCAGATGACATTAAACTGTGTAAAGTAATTAACACTGAAGTGGACAATATACTACTACAGAGGGATCTGGACAGTTTAGAGGCTTGGACAGAGAAGTGGCAGATAAGGTTTAACACTGACAAATGTAAGGTTATGCACATGGGAAGGAATAATGCAAGTCACCCGAACATACTAAATGGTAAAACACTGGGTAACACTGATATAGAAAATGACCTAGGAATTTTATTAAACAGCAAACTAAGCAGTAAACAGTGTCAGGCATCTGCTGCCAAGTCCAATAAAATAATGGGTTGCATCAAAAGGGGCATAGATGCCCGTGATGAGAAGATAGTCCTACCACTTTACAAATCACTAATCTGACCACACATGGAGGACTGTGTATAGTTCTGGGCTCCTGTGAACAAGGCAGACATAGCAGAGCTGGAGAGGGTTCAGAGGAGAAAAACCAAAGTAATAACTAGACTGGGGTAACTACAGTACCCTGAAAGATTATCAACATTAGGGTTATTCACTTTAGAAAAAAGACGACTGAGAGGAGATCTAATTACTATGTATAAATATATCAGGGGACAGTACAGAGATATCTCCTATCATCTATTTATCCCCAGGACTGTGACGGGGACATCCTCTGCGTCTGGAGGAAAGAAGGTTTGTACACAAACATAGAAGAGGATTCTTTACAGTAAAAGCAGTGGGACTATGGAACTCTCTGCCTGAGGAGGTGGTGATGGTGAGTACAATAAAAGTACTGCATCAATAAAACTTCAGAGACGAAGGGCAGTGTAAGGAAGAGGAAGCAGTGCTTGCCTCCTCATTAAACAGCTGATCAGCGGGGGTGCCAGGTGTCAGACCTCCGCCAATCAGCTATTGATAACCTATCCTGATGATCAGTCATCAGTGTATATGGCCTGCACAACCTCTTTAACTAACACCACAAAGTCCACAGTAATTCTGATCCTAAGTAGGTTTGGGAAGACAATTTCCTACACACATTTCAGAGTTGATATAGTCCAGGAGAAATAATGAAGATGTAAAGGCTTCCAATGGGAATACTATGATAATCCAGGCTACATAGGGTGCAATGAACCAGGGATAAAGTAATAATTAGCTGTTATAGGAATTATAATATACAATATGTACAGCTAAAAACAGTCATCATTCACACATCATACTGCCGTGATATTAGTTCTACTCAAAACTGTAATCTACCATAGGATGAAAGCTTAAGGATGTACGTCTTATTTATAGATTCAGTTCTGCAACTGGATGTGCAGCCTAATTTCACTCTTCAGGGATATGTGAAGTCAGTATAGTTCAAATGTCAATTAAAAATTTTGCGGAAACAACATCTAAATAATGAACTTTTTTCTAAGGAGAAAATATTGAATATTTTATTCCAATTGACTGGACTTTTTTGTGTTTTTTTTTTTTGTGTTGATGTCTAAATCGTAGATTTTTTCTTTTTTAACAAATTAATTCAGTAGACACAGGAAAGCAGCGGGAAATAATGATTACAGTATTTAATACAGTATTGGAGTTCAGTATTTAATTACAAGCCCAGAGCACATATTTTTAGATATTAATAAAAAATCCATTCATCACATGCAAGCATGTGCCTACTTCACTCTGCTCACAAATGATATATTGGACATTTTTACTATAGCAACATGTAAATTAGCTCATGAATATGATAATCTTAGTGTATTTCCACCTTCACCATTACCTGAAACACATTATGCCATGTTTAACTATAGATGCTGCAAGATAAAGCAGATTCACATTAATATGCCTTAAAAAAGCACTGAATTCCTTTTTGAAAGATTGTTCTGCTTTTGAGCAACAATTTATATTTTACTGTGAAAATGTACATAAAATTTGAAGCAACTTTGTAAATTCTTTGCATTGCTTATGTTTTGTCCAAAGCTAAATTCAGATCTAGTAAATACAGAGCAGTGCATTCAAGGAGCGCAATAGTCTTGCATTTACAGTTTAGCTGCCAGGTCACATATGTGAATTATAAATACATTGCTGTTTTTAAAGGGAAACGCGCATAATTCAAAAGCAAACATTGCATAATATAACTCTAAATGAGTGCCATAATGGTAAAGCAAAGTACAGAAAACTTTATTCGATGACTGTTTTTGCTTCAACCAAGAGGTGAACAAATCAATTCTGAACTAATCGAATTCATGACAAAGTTAAAAAAAATGTCCCTGCCAAATGAATCTGAAATTTTGGAGATTTGTTTCAGACGAATCACGCAAATAGTGCACCAGCACCGTTTTACTGTGTAAATTACATAGTAACATAGTTATTGAGGCTACAAAAAGACATCCGTCCATCTAGTTTAGCCTGTTATCCTGCAGGTTGTTCCAAAGGTAGGCAAAAAAACCTATGTGAGGTAGAAGACAATTTTCCTCACTATTGGGGAGAAAAATTCCTTCCTGACTCTAATCAGGCAATCAGAATAACTCCCTGGATCAAATGTACCTCTAGTAACTATAACCTGTAATATTATTACACTCCAGAAATACAGTCAGATCCATAAATATTGGAACATCGACACAATTCTAGCATTTTTGGCTCTTCACAGCACCACAATGGATTTGAAATGAAACAAACAAAATGTGATTTAACTGCAGACTGTCAGCTTTAATTTGAGGGTATTTACATCCAAATCAGGTGAACGGTGTAGGAATTACAACAGTTTGCATATGTGCCTCCCTCTTGTTAAGAGACCAAAAGTAATGGGCCATAATAATAATCATAAATCAAACTTTCACTTTGTTATACTTGGTTGCAAATCCTTTGCAGTCAATTACAGCCTGAAGTCTGGAACGCATAGACATCACCAGTCGTTGGGTTTCATCCCTGGTGATGCTCTGCCAGGCCTCTACTGCAAATGTCTTCAGTTCCTGCTTGTTCTTGGGGCATTTTCCCTTCAGTTTTGTCTTTAGCAAGTGAAATGCATGCTCAATCGGATTCAGGTCAGGTGATTGACTTGGCTATTGCATAACATTCCACTTCTTTTTCTTTGGTTGCATTTGCAGTATGCTTTGGGTCATTGTCCATCTACACTGTGAAGCGCCGTCCAATGAGTTATGAAAACATTTGGCTGAATATGAGCAGATAATATTGACCGAAACACTTCAGAATTTATCCTGCTGCTTTTGTCAGCAGTCACATCATCAATATATACAAGAGAACCAGTTCCATTGGCAGCCATACATGCCCACGCCATGACTACCACCACCATGCTTCACTGATGAGGTGGTATGCTTAGGATCATGAGCAGTTCCTTTCCTTCTCCATACTCTTCTCTTCCCATCACTCTGGTACAAGTTGATCTTGGTCTTATCTGTCCATAGGATGTTGTTCCAGAACTGTCAAGGCTTTTTTAGATGTCATTTGACAAACTCTAATCTGGCCTTCCTGTTTTTGAGGCTCACCAATGGTTTACATCTTGTGGCAAACCTTCTGTATTCACTCTGGCGAAGTCTTCTCTTGATTGTTGACTTTGACACACATAAATGTACCTCCTGGAGAGTGTTCTTGATCTGGCCAACTGTTGTGAAGGGTGTTTTCTTCACCAGGGAAAGAATTCTTCGGTCATCTACCACAGTTGTTTTCCGTGGTCTGGGAGCATCCAAGACAACCTAGGGGTGTTGGGAGGGGGGGTTTATTCATTTTTTTTCTATGTGAAATGAAATAATGATAAGATGGTAAATATGATATGATTAATGGTAATCACGTAATATTTATTGTATGTAATATATATTTTTTATATTGAAAATAAAAACATTTATAAAAAAAACAAAAAACGTTTTCTGGTGAAATTAACCAATTTTTGTGTGTATAGTACCACTGCTATACCTAGTAGGCTGGTTAAATTTTTTTAATAATTGTAAATAACATTTTCGGGTGAAATTCACCAATTTTTGAGTGTAAAAAAAGACGCAGATGTGATTGCCAAACTAATTCACCGAATTTTGCCTACGTGCAGGCAATACATTTTATTCTGTATGCAGAGACAGCAGTGTTTGAATGAATCAACTTTGGATCCCTTTGTTCCCTAGCATTTGGGGCCTAGTCAGTTGTTTTGTTTCCTTTCCTTATCTTACCTACCGTGACACCATCATTATAAAATTCAAGAAAACTTTTAACAGACATATACATTATGGAGGGGAAGTTAGGCTGCCTAGATACATCTAGACATGTAATGTGTATGTACAAGTAGAATCTAGTCAGCAAATAGCATAAAGGGAAAAATTTTAAACAAAAACATTATACTAATGGTTTATGGTGTAATGTTGAACAAGTCGAAGTCAAACAAATTGCCTCAAAGCCGATTTTCCTTGTGCTTCGTGTTAGCAAATAGATTTAACCTTAAATAGTGTAGAAAACAAAAAAAATCATACCTACCTCCTCTATTTGCTTGAAACGGGCTGCCAGATGCCATCTTGATTGAAGATCTCGCCCCAAAATCCCATGCATGGTGATGTAATATCTCACCACGCGAGATTTGGCTCTAGATCTTAAAGCAAGATGGCGGCCGGCCCGTTGCAAACAAATAGAGGTGGTAAGCAATCATGTATGAACGTGGCATCTGAGGGGTATCGCAGCTCCCTGTCATTGCACCCGCTAAAAATTTGCTTTGTGACAAAGTAATTCGACGCAAAGCTAATTTTTTTTTTTTATTCAGCGAATCAGCCAGATCGAACTTTTTATAAATTCACTCATCTCTAGTGGTAACCAATCAGTTTTCCCTGAAATAGCGGTAAAAACGGAAAAAAAATTACCTACTCACCTCATCCATTTGCCACCGAAGAGGCGGCTGCAGCCATCTTGATTGAAAATACCAGGCAAAATCTCTCACGCGATGACGTATGTCTTCATCCTGCCAGCTAGCTTATGAGATTTTACGCGGTGTCTTCAATCACGGTGGCTGTGACAGCCTCTGCGCAATCAAATAAATAAGGTAAGTATTTATTTACTTTTTATTTTTACCCTGATTAACCCCATTAACTAAATGGTAGCCTCAGATGCCATGATCAGTGATGAACGCAGCATCTAAGGGGTCATTGCTCCCGATACATACGAACAAATGCACTTAATGAAGAAGTAATTCATCACAAAGCAAATTTCTTTGTGAAATTCGGCAAAGTAGCTAAATCCATAACCTTGCTCATCTCTATCTCTGAATATAAAAGGCTCCATACACTATGAGACCATCTTTCAATAATATATTGCATTGAGTCTTGTTTACCGTGTTGCGTGATCCTACGTTCTCGGAGCTCTTGCAGATGTTGAACAGCTGTATAAAAAGAACCCGTGATTCATGACAAGACAAATTCTATAAATGTATACTGGCAGGCTCCCATGTTAGAGAGGCATTGAAGAAGAAAGTATTTTCATGAATACATGTTCAAGCAATAAACAATTTTCATATATAATGGACTCCAGTAAAAGCTGGATGTGTGAGCTAATGTTACATTCTTATAGGTGTTAAAGTGTTCTATGTATTATGCATGTTGAAGGAGGCAAGCAAATAATAAAAGGGAAGATAAATAATAATATAATTTAAAGCAAAGCATTTTTTACCGTTATGCTTGTGTTTTGGCTAAGTTCTTGATTGCAGCAGGTGGGAAAACAAATCTTACATCTGCACATTACAAGAGTTTGTCCTGAAAGCTGAAAATTCACTGTGTAAGCAATTTCTTTACACCAAAATGAAAACTGTCATAGTTAATACTGAATACCATGTATAACATGCATTACAATTTAAAGAGTTTATTACAATATGTGCACCTCTTTGTTGGAGCCTCTGTTTTGAATTCTGTCACATTTGAATGGGAGAATAGCATGTTGGTTGCAGCTGTTTTGCCCTCCAAAGCGATGGACGCCTAGTCCTGAATCCAACAGACCCCATTCAATTGGGTCTGTGAGGCTCCGTACAACAGGGGCATTATGGTTTTTGCTATAAAATTAAATCACAATGTGTGTGTCTGAGAGTCTTAGAAAAAACAGGGATCCTAATAACTGAAGCAGAGGGGCTCAACGTTCAGCTCCTCTGCTTTGGAACACTACTGTTCTGGGACTGATTCCAGTCAGGTCATAGTCTGAATGTTTTTAGCTATGTTAGAATTAAAGTCAAAATTTGACACACATTTTTCAAAATTTTTGATTTGTTACAACCAGAATTTCTTGAGATTCAATTATTGAGAAAGAGAGAGAGAGAGAGAGAGAGAGAGAGAGAAATTTTCCAGGCATTTAAAACACCTTTGATTCAGGTAGAATAAATTTGTAGCTGAATTAAATTTCTTGGGCGTTTCAGACAAATTGGCTGCAAAATGAATTTGAGTAAATTTGTTCATCTCCTTGAGTGTTTTAAGATTAGCAGCTTTGATTTTGCAATATTCTCCTGGGAGTGGTTTATGCTATATGTGCCTATATGTGGCCCCCATGTGGTTGTGATGTAGCCTGCAAATGGCTTCGGTAGCATGTTGTGATTTGCTATTCTGAGAAGGTAAGAGTGGGCACCTCTGGATGTCTCCTGATTTGATGCTTAGGGAGCCCAGGACACATTAGTGCAGTAAATGCAGCTTTTCATAATATTCTTCAGCAGAAGATCAAACGCTGTAGTGTTAAAACTTTAGATGGACCACATGTAATTATATGTTATAAGCCATTAATGTAAGTACTTATGCAAATGTGAGTTCCCATAGGAGCATGGTCTGTTGATTTTGACTTCATAACTACCGCAATAGATACTGTTTCCTCTTATCTTGAATCTTTAATTAAACAATATCAGCCAAGTCAGAGTTTATACTCCTCTACTAAGAAGCTTTCATCACTACCTGGCACTCACTTTGGGATTAAATCCTTCACCTTTCTGGCCCCATTAGGATGGAATGAGCTTGAAGAGGAAAAAAAGGAGACAGAAAGTTAAAGCAACAATTGCATTTTTTATAATAACAGAAATGAATGCTGGTATTGAACATGTCCATTTTCCCTCATAACAATGACTATATAAAGGTTCATGGACACAAGTGTCCGAACTATAATATAGTTAGAAAACTTTCAGTAGATTTAAAAAGAGCACAGATTTACGAGCATTAAAATTGAAACTTTGAGTTTACACATACACATTTTGCAACATATATTTCTGCCTCTAAAAATCCATTATTTACATCTAAATAGGTTGCTTCTACAGTAAATGTCTGCATTTCCAAAATGCCTATTCAGATGAATGGTCTTGTCAGAGAACTTTCTGCGACAAATATGCCATGTGTGACCTTACCCATAAAGGGAAACTTCCATTGTATGTAAAGTTTCCTTGCAGCATAAAAAAGATTATAAAGTAGCACTTACTACGTGTGAAGAATTATGTGTGGGTCTTTAAAAACATCCTGGAGTCCTTATTGGCTTGTTTGAAATCCCACAGGCTGCTTCCAGCGCATGAACAGTACTCATTTGACACCAAAGCCAGCATACCTTGTTTTAGTAGCATATGCCACTGATGCCACCGAAGCTGGTATGGAATAATGTATCTAGGCCTGTGAGATGTCAATCAAGTCAGGAGATGCGTTGGACTGCATGACTCCTCAGAAGACCTAGGTCACTCACATGACTTTTTTTTACTTTATGTTTGTTTTATGCTGCATGGGACATTTCAGACAGTGTCATCTTTAGAAGCCAATTTCCATAATATATAACAATATGTTGGCAGTTTAGTGGCTGAAATGAGATAGCAAAGTTCTCTTTAAAGTGTATCTTAGTAGGTGGAATAAAAATTTCATTGTAAAGTTATGGAACTTGATACATTTGGATTTAGTAGTGGTTTAAAGGGAACCCGTCACTAGAGATAACCTTGTGGTTCACCCGGCGGTCATTTTGTGATAAACTTTGTATGTTCGTGATTCGCCGAACATGCAAACATATGGAGATATTCGCGTCCACCATATTCTTTTACATTGTGAAGAACTTTCACCCATGACACATCCATCAGGTGGTACAGGACAGCCAATTGAGATGTTTCAGCACATGGACATACTCCCTACCTTATAAATAAACCTGATCTGGCCGCCATTTTACATTCAGTGTTTTGCTAGTGTAGGGAGAGTTTTCTGTGTGGACCAGGGGCAGGCTGTTAGGCCCCTTTCACACGGGCAAGATTTCTGCATGGGCGCAATGCGTGAGGCATGTTCTAGAACCCTATGACTGAGAATAGTAGGGGTAATATTCTATTTAGGCTGAGTTCACATAGGGTAGATTTCCGCGCGGGTGCAATGCGGGAGGTGAACGCATTGCACCCGCACTGAATCCGGACCCATTCATTTCTATGGGGCTGTGCAGATGAGCTGTGAAAATCGCAGCATGCTCCTCTTTGTGCGGTTTCCACGCAACGCAGGCCCCATAAAAGTGAAATCGCAAGCATCCGCAAGCAAGTGCTGATGCGGTGCGATTTTCACGCACGGTGGCTAGGAGACGATTGGGATGGAGACCCAATCATTATTATTTTCCCTTATAACATGGTTATAAGGGAAAATAATAGCATTCTTAATACAGAATGCTTAGTAAAATATAGCTGTAGGGGTTAAAAAAAATTATAATAATTTAACTCACCTTAATCCACTTGTTCGCTCTGCCCGGCTTCTCTTCTGTCTTCATCTTTGCTGTGCACAGGAAAAGGACCTGTGGTGAAGTCACTACGCTCATCACATGGTCCGTCACATGATCCATCACCATGGTAAAATATCATGTGATGGACCATGTGATTAGCGCAGTGACGTCACCAAAGATCCTTTTCCTGTGCACAGCAAAGATGAAGACAGAAGAGAAGCCGGGCAGCGTGAACAAGTGGATTATGGTGAGTTTATTTTTTTATTATATTTTTTTTAACCCCTCCAGCCCTATTGTACTAAGCATTCTGTATTAAGAATGCTATTATTTTCCCTTATAACCATGTTATAAGGGAAAATAATACAATCTACACAACACCTAACCAAAACCCGAACTTTTGTGAAGAAGTTCGGGTTTAGGTACCAAACATGCCGATTTTTCTCACACGCGTGCAAAATGTATTACAATGTTTTGCACTCGCGCTGAAAAATTGTGCATTTTCCCACAACACATCCACATCTTATCCGGGCCAAAAACATGACACCCGTGTGAAAGAGTCCTTAGGGACACCAAAAGATAGCTAATAGGGCCACAAATGTCCTTTTAAGGACTGGTATTGGTGTGCTATCGATAGGTGTGATACACAGAGGGGTGCGATATACTTATAATATACTTTTAAATGAGTCAAAAACACATAGATCTATATAGTGATCACCTGGAAGTCAGGGGCCTTACTATCGCCATTTTTATATAGGGTAGGGTTCCGGGCGGGGTCGCTATTATCAGGGCGGGTGGTCTGTGGTTAGGCTATCAGGGCCAGAATAGCACCCCCTGTAGTTTATTGCCCACCCTGTCCTTCAATACCACATCATCATCTAGCCCAGGGATAGATGTTTTTTGCTTTCCCTCCGGGATTCATGGATGTGCCCTGGAACCCCCCTGGATTGTGGTAGGACATATGGTTTTTGATTTGGTGCCGCCGAGCACTTGTTATTGCCTACTATGCTTTTTGCTTAACTTTAATAATTAAATTTATTTTCATTTTGAGGGATATCTTTTCCATTCACACGTCCGCAAAATGGGTCCGCATCCGTTCCGCAATTTCATTTTCAATGGTGCCGGAATGTGCTGATTTGCACTTACGCATCCGTGCTTCAGTTTCCGCAAAAAAATAGAACATGTCCTATTCTTGTCAGCAATTGCAGACAAGATTAGGCATTTTCTATTATAGTGCCGGCGATGTGCGGTCCGCAAATTGCCGAAGTCCGTGTTTTGCGGATCCGCAAAACACTTATGGAAGTGTAAATGGACCCTCATAGTAACATTATTGAAGGTTACGTTTTATCTTTATGTTTATTCTAATGGATTGCCTTCCTTGTACAATGTTATAATATACTTTCTATGTTAGAAAGTATATTATAGTGCATTTGTATTGTGCGGCAGTTGTGTGCGGTTCTGCTGCGATACTGCAGGTATATAGAGGGACAAGCGTTACAAATAATTTCTGTTGGTGTGATATACCAGTCCCCCACCAAAAAAACTGATTGAATCGGGGTGTTATATACCAATATACTTTCTTTATAGTGCATTTAGGTACTGTATAGTGCATTTGCGCATGCAGTTACGCGAAAATGATATTGCCTATATTTCGCATTGAAAAAAATTATGAATCATGATCGCAAATTCGAATACTACATCTGGTATGTCACTGTCCATGTTGTGGGACTATTTGTGCACTTCTAGTAATTATTTCTTTGCTACAAATATGAGCTGAAGGTTTTCACTACCTGTCACCTACACTACATTGCCCTCACTGAGGGCAGCATAGTACATAGTATAGTGACAAACCTGCTGAATTTTATTCTGTCATGTGTCTATACACGCATGGGATCTCGGCAAGAGAAGAGGATAACTTAATAGCATGACAGGGCTGGCAAGACGCTACACTGGGTAGGAGTAAGTTGCGCAAGTCGCCGAGGGGCTTAGGCACTTACAACAAGAACGCCGCTCCTGAGCACTTGTGAATAGGTTTATAAAATAATTTTCTCAGCTTTACAAAATCAGACGAGAACAGCAAAGGAACCAATGCTATCACACAATAGTAGCAGTATAAAACAGTATAAAACATAGAAAACTGCTGACAGGCTCCTCTCTGAAACTTGTTCCATACTTGCAAATGATCAGAAACTTTATTCTAATTGTTCTAATTGATATTTCTAAATACTAATCACCTAGATTCAGTGCGAATATTGGACTTGAGTGACCTGTTCTACCATTCTACAAGCTCAGAAGTCTATTCTCTGTTCTCAGTGCGATCCCAATCAAGTTTTCACAGCTAAGTTGGTAGGAATACATTAACAGCTAGATCTGGAGTTGTCGGGTTACACAACCCTAGCAACCACTCAGTCTCAACATTTTCAAAAAAAATGTAGAGGACATAGTGGGAATATGAGGCTTGACATTACCAAAACCAAATTTTTGTAACTTCTAAAGGTTTTGTTATTATACTGCAACTTATATGCAACTAGTTTTGAGAGAATCAGCCATTTGAGGCAACAGCTTAATCTGGAGTTGTCAGATTACACATTCTTAGCATCCAGTCTGTTTCAAATGATTTTCAAAAAGTATAGAGGAAAACAAGAGGCTTAGCATTTCCGAAGCCTCATTTTTAATTTTTTTTGGCACCTGAGATTTACAAGGGTTCTGGCCATCTTTGTTATAATGTATAATGAGAATTATAAGCATGTAGATTCTGCTGCACAGTGTATGGTTTCTGTATCTGGTTTACAGCAGTATCTGTTGGTTGTCATACAATGATCAGTTTTATTATTGACTTTTTAGATTGAGCTTTGGATGTGAATGTAATATGAACGTATATCTGCTACTATAAAAGCCATTTTCTACTAAAAAAGCCAATTGGAGTAGATTTAGCAAAACTATTTGTGAGGAGAAAGAGAAACAGTTGTCTATAGCAATAAAATGGCAATCTCATCAGTTGCTATGTAAGAACTGCACCATTTTTTTTAGCTATTCTTGCAGCTTTTCTAGAACTTTTTGATTCCTGTAGCTAAAGACTGAATGAATGTAAAATGTAAAATCTGTTGAATAGATTGGTGCAGAAAATAACTATTATCTAAGCATATTGTACTATTTACATAAATAGGGTTGGTAGCATTGTTCTTTCCTAGGCTCATGGCATTAAACTACACTGATATTTTTTTATTGATTGAGTTCAAAATGTTGTCAATATCATGCATCTTATTTATTTTGCATGTTATTTAATATTATATTATTATATACATTTATTTAAATATAAACCTAGGGTTATAGCAAAGAACTTAAGGACTTGATACTTCAGAATAACTCTAGCAGACTTATATAAACAGACAGTTATCCAATCAACACTGATAATGGGGAAACAAGTTAAAGCAAACTGTCACTTCTTATATAGGTCACAATATTTCCAGAAGCAGAAATGCTTTCCTGGACCAAAGTATTAAATTATTGAGAAAGTCTGAAGTGCATAAAGAAATCACTAAACACATTATTCCAGCATTAGAAGGAGCAATGAACTATATATATATATATATATATATATATATATATATAAAAAAAGCAGCACACTGGTTGATGTACAAAAATATACTGGGTGCCAATGCACTGAATCCTGACCCAGAGCCCTTGTAATATAGTAGAAACATCTGCAGCTCTCCAAAAACTCAATGTGCAAAAGGCTTTATTCACCCACGTCAATGTGATTTTTCAGCCCGGTCACAGGACTTCTTCAGGCTTCTCTTCTATCTATCTATCTATCTATCTATTTATCTATTAATGGTGGTAGATTTGGATTTGTCTGCTTCTGGATGACTCTTTTATATTTGTGTATCACATTGGGTTCCCGAATCCTGTACCTGTAATAGAATGTATGCGCATGAATATAGCCGCCAGTACGGCAAGACTATGTGTGCCTTGTGTATGCTCAGACAGTGTAAGTACGGGCACATGCAAAACTGTATTATACAATGAATCCAGGTTCACGGTAATCCATGACGAGTGACTCAATATGGTAGGTTGTCACAGGTATCTGTAGCCATGTTGATTGTAGTGAATCCAACAGCTGATGGAGGGTGTGTTGGAGGGGGAGAATCCATAGACTGAACACTACAGTGTTCCAACAGATATCCAGTAGGGTTCAAGTCTGGGAAATTAGGGGTCAAGGGTAATACTTGGAAGTCTTGGTCATACTTTTCCAACCAATGTCAAACATATCTAGTCATGTGACATATCACATTTTCTTGTTAGAAGATCCCATCCACCACAGGGAAGACAATTAGCATGCATGGGTGTACCTGTTTTGCATGGATTGATTAATGCCCAAATTGGTTAAGAGTGCTTATGTTCTTCCAGTAATTGTTGCAAGAAGTTTGTTCTCTGATGTTTCAATGAAGCTGAAAATATGACTCATTGGAGAAGGCAACTCTTTTCCAATCAGTGGAGGTTGAAAACATTTAAGCCTTTTCTGCCAATGCAACTTTGTCAGGTACAGTGTCCTATATGCAGTAAGGTTGAGTGAACTGTTGTTTTAGAAAAAAGTCTGGTAGCCCCCTGTTTTTTTTTTGTTTTGTTTTTTTTTGTGGTGAGCAGCTCCACTGTAGCGTGTTGGTCCACCCTGTATGTACTGTCTTGATGAATGATAGCACCTCTGAATCATTTGCTCTGGTGGGCCCAACAAAGTATTGCTCAAATAGTTCTGTATGCAATAGTATTCTTAGCTCCCCCTAGTGGTAGTTGAGGACAATCAACATTTGTTATTTTTATTCTACAGCTATGCAGGGTATTTGTAGCTCGGAAAAAATAGATCTTCAGACTGCTTTAATGGTATAATGAATAATTAAACTGCAGAGATATGTTAACTTATTTAGGATAACCATAAATGGTATTCAAAGGTAGATATTTAGCTTTTTATTTCAACTTTGCCTTATGTTTAACAATTCGCTGTATGCTACATTATTCTTAACCAATATCTAACGTGAAACAATCCATACAATATATTTAGCATACATATTAATCTAACAGAACATTAAATAAAATAATATAAATATTGAATTCCTAATTTAAAAGTTTGAGGCTGTGCAGACAGCTCCCCTTCACTCATTAGAACTTTTGTCTATTTGATGTAATTCCTGCACTGAGGAAATTACACTGCACTGGACAAAGCAGAATTTTATTGATTTTAATTACATTTGTGAAGAACTGCAATTAATAAAACATAGTATGCAGCCTAATGAAAGTTATATGCAATTGACTGAGAAATTCATTAGAAGTGTATCTGAAATGAATGCAAATTTAAACCTACCTAGTCATTATTAGAGCAGATTAAAAATAAAATACAAGGACTATACTAATGATCTGTCTGGTTTAAAAAAAATTAAATGTAAATATTGTATTACATCTTTTATCTAGTCACTGTGAGCCAGAGCCTAGAAGAAGTTTGTAAAGAAAAAAACAGGAAATTGTGTATTCACTTAAAAGTTTTTAGGTTTTTTTTTCCATCTGGACATGCAGCAACCTGGAGGGGAGTTGAGGATGGGAGGAGTGGTAGTGGCTATGATAGTGGTAGTAGTACTCACAGTTAATGGTGGAAATCTTTCCTCTAGCCTTTCACCGTGAATGGAGGGCAGACCCTTTCTTCCCTTGGGGGACTCACCCCATTCTGGGACACCTATCTGGGGGTAGTTGGGGTGTCCTAGGTGGTGGATGTTTGAGAGGGTTTGAGGCAGGAGGTCAAGTAGAATTAGAACCAACAATCGGTGGAGACAATTGCTATGGCTGATGTAGATATAATAAAGTCTGTCTTTACTGAGTCAGTTATGGACATAGAGCTACATACAGAAACAAATACATAGTTCACAAGTATATCACAGTTTAGTCCTTCTCCCATTAGCTGTGTATAGGCAATGGCAATGATGATGGCAAAGCCCCTAAGTAACTTTCTAAACTCTTTACGGTCTTTCCAAGATAACCATACATGTGCTATTCTGTACTTGTTAACTTCTTCTACAATTCTCGGGCAGAAAGGCGCAGATCTTAGATGGCCAGTTCGTCTCAAAGTGTGCTCGGTGGTGGTGTCAATAAAACTTTCCCACAGCATTAAAGACTTTAATGTCATAAACAAGCTATACTATACTGTCTGAATTCAGCAGATGACCTGGTGGTTCTAGACCTTCTATGGTTGTCTGTTCTCTTTCCCTCTGCATATTCTCTCAGTTAAATAGCTTTCTAGCAGCTATGCAGTCTCAGTAGTGGTGTCTCCTCTATGAGGCTTCTCTCTAGGCCTACTTTGACATTGCAGGAGATCTCAGACACAAGTCTTAACTTTAGCTTCTCTCAGCTAACATTCTGTAATAACCTAACCTAGTCTGCCAATGTTTATTATATATTGCCCATACATTGCCATTAGGTATACACAGTACACAAATAAATAAGTGCTTTAACAGTAAAAAACAACATTTAACTCAGTAACATTAAATTAACCCTTTACAGTACTGCAGATTTAAAAAGTATACATACTATAAATATTTGATAGATGTGAGCCCCACATTCAGGATTACGGACCTATGTCAATAACAGGGCCCTATCTTGCACCTCTGAGAATGGGGAGGTTTCTGCAGGGGTGTTTCCCCTGGAAGAAGCCGCAGGGCGAAACCTGCCTTAGGGAGTTACTGGAGGCAACACCACTCTGTGGTTTGTATCATCTTACAAAGCTGTACTTGTCCTACTTGTTGGGGTTTATGCATTATTCAGTGTTTTCCCACTTGTCTTTAATGGTGGCACACTGTTGCATATGCATTAATATGGACTTCCATGGATCACTGTGCTTAAGGTATTACCTGATGGAGTGAGTCTTATGTTAAATTCTTGGACTGCTGGGAACTTTTTCTGGCTCTCCTTTCTCATTCATTATAGTTATTTTTGTTATTAGTGTTTGTATCTATCTGACTCACTATTGCTATATTGTACAGTGACCTATGGATTCCATTTGTATGTGGACTTGTTGCTATATATTTGGTATTTGCGGACCGCTGCTAGTGTGTGTGACCTAACACGTGTTGCTACATATGATCTATTTTTTACCTGTATTGATGTGATTACTCTATGATATTTATATTTATTGGATTGGATTCAATAAAGATTGTTAATGTTACAATTTTTGTGTGGCTCTTTTGGTGTTAATAGGGTTTATTACCACGCTTATGGCAATTACTAAGGTGTTACGGGAGTTTCAACCAATAACTAGCAACAGTGGTCACATACTATATACAGTCCTGCCCATAATTATTCATACCCCTGGCAAATTTTGACTTAGTTACTTTTATTCAACCAGTAAGTAATTTTTTGACAGGAAATGACATAGTTGTCTCCCAAAAGATAATAAGACGATGTACAAGAGGCATTATTGTGGAAAAAAAAAAAAAAAACATTTCTCAGCTTTTATTTACATTTGAGCAAAAAGTGTCCAGTCCAAAATTATTCATACCCTTCTCAATAATCAATAGAAAAGCCTTTAATGGCTATTACAGCAATCAAACACTTCCTATAATTGCAGACCAGCTTTTTGCATGACTCCACAGGTATTTTTGCCCATTCATCTTTAGCAATGAGCTCCAAATCTTTCAGGTTGGAGGGTCTTCTTGCCATCACCCTGATCTTTAGCTCCCTCCACAGATTCTCAATTGGATTCAAGTCTGGACTCTGGCTGGGCCACTCCAAAACGTTAAAGTTGTTTCTTCACTACTTTTGCTGTGTGTTTTGGGTCATTGTCATGCTGAAATGTCCACTGGTGCCCAAGGCCAAGTTTCTCTGCAGACTGCCTGATGTTGTCATTGAGAATCCTCATGTATTGCTCTTTTTTCATGGTGCCGTTTACTGTGATTAGGTTCCCTGGTCCATTGGCTGAAAAAAAAAACCCCAAAGCATTAGGTTCCCACCACCATGTTTGACAGTGGGGATGGTGTTCTTTGGGTTGATGAAGGATACATCATTGTGACCAAACAATTAAATTTTTGTTTCATCTGACCATAACACAGAAGACCAGAAGTCGTTTTCTTTGTCCAGATGAGCTTTTGCAAAGGCCAAACAAGCTTTTGTGTGCCTTATCTGGAAAAGTGGAACCCAGCAGTGTGCAGTGTCAGTTGGATTGTGTGCCTTGAGATATTTCCAGAAGCAGATCCCAGATTTACCAGGATGGCCTTGGTGGTGATCCTTGGATTCTTTTTCACCTCTCTAACTATCCTCCTGGCCAGCAGAGGTGTCACTTTTGGCTTTCGACCACATTCTCAGAGATTTTCCACAGTGCGGAATATCTTATATTTTTTGCTCAAATGTAAATAAAAGCTGAGAATTATTTTTTTTTTTTTCCCCACAATAATGCCTCTTGTACATTGTCTTATTATCTTTTGGGATACCCCTTTTTAATTTCCCGTCACAAAATTACTTGCTTGTTAAATAAAAGTAACTTTAAGTCAAAATTTGCCAGGGGTATGAATAATTATAGGCAGCACTGTATTCTGAAATGACCTATGACATGGTTTCAGCAAAATCAACATACATAAGGGCTAGATGGAGTTGAATTTGAGTTGTGTGTGTTGAATTGTTGTACTGCTGCATAACCCAACTGCACTTACACTTTAGGATGCAAACTGATGGGTATATATTCTTCTTTTGTCAATTATGGCTTCATCAATTTAACAAATTGTCTAAGGCCTGCAGAAGCAAAGCAGCCTCCCAGACCATCATATTACTTTAATGTGTTACATTTATAAGTAAAGGAATGGCTAAGATAGACATTCTTTAAAAAGAGCCTTTTTGCAATACCTCAGATCATGCGCTTGTACTGTATGTAATGTCTAGATATATTTTTCCATTATACTTCCGATTGGTTACTCTAAAAACATGTTTCTAATTGGTTGTTTTGAAATTAGTGTGTAAGGTGTGGTAGACTCCCAGGCTATAGTTAATAAAATACTTTCATGTGTTACTCTCAGGAGAAAATCCATTACACAACAAGTTGTCTGCGTCTTTGATTCTTAGGGGAAAAACCATTAACCAATTTGAATCTTGCAGACAAGCCATGAGATGTCCCCTTATTTGGGACTTGTCCTAAATTGCAGCAATACCACCATCATGTTTGACCACTGGCATGATGTTCTTAAAGTGGTAAATTTGGTGTTTGGTTTATTCCAAATGCACTTATACCTATGTCTTACAAAAGACTTTGACTCTTCTAACCAAAGAATTGTATCCCTAGATGTTTGCTGGCAATCACAAGACAAGTCTTTGTGGGTTTTTTTGGTCAGCAGTGGTTCTTACTTTGCAGATTTCCCAGAGTCTTTCTAATTGTGGAATCATGTATAATGACCTTGTCTTAGGCAAGTGAGGTCTGTCCTGGAAAGGGTCACCACTGTTCCAAGTTTTCCTATTTGCAGATAATGTCTTTCTCTTTGTTTAGATGGAGTCCCCGAGCATTATCAATGACTTTGGATTTGTAACTCTTTCCAGACTGGTAGATTTCTTTGCTTATATTTGAATCTACAAAGAATGTGACATCATGTACAGCTTCTTGAGACTGTTCAGCCTACTTCACATTGTCCGACAGGCTACTTAAGGGATGTTTAGGTTCAACAGGTCTGTCAGTAATCAGGCATGGGTGTAAAAGAGTGAAATTGAACTCAATTATCATTAGAATTTGGTTATTTGGTTTATTTAGTACATAAGGGGGTAATTTATTTTTCACATTGGACTAGGTAGGACTGAACAGCATTCTTCCTTGAATAAATGGAATAAATGTCGTAAACAAATATATTTTAAAAACAGTTTTTTGTGTTTAATTGGGTTTTCCCAAGCAGTTTGATGATCTCAAACATTAAAGTAAGACATATATGCAAAAGTAAAATTGGGATGGGGCAACAACTTTTTCACAGCACTATACATTGGTTAGCAATCCATTATACAGAGCCATAGAGATAAATGCCTCTATACAGATCTCTATTAACCACTGTTCATTGACAGGTCACATATTGTTAGTCTAACATGTTAAATTTTTTGACAACTGGTAAGCTTATTCTCATAAAAAAGCTCTCTTACTTATGATGTGTCTAATTACCGTACTGAGAGCAGACCTTTTACCATTTATTTCGTTTTAATTTAAATGGATTGAAATGCCTTTTAGTTTGGGCTCTGGCTAGCATTGTGTATCTCATTTCAATGAACAACATTCAGATGCAAATACAGTTTGTTTAGTGAGGATACAAATGGCACTAACATGACTGATGAGTGCTTTTGATCAGAGCTTCTCAAAATGAAACATTGAAATAGAAAACACTTTTCAGATTGGCATATGCAATCCTAGGAATTAATTATTTAATTTTCATTATTCATAAGTGCCTTTGAAGAAAGGGGTTTTAAACTGAAGGTAGGAAGCAGGAGACATATTTCTGTCCTAGTTTCTCTGCATAAATGTACCTTGATATTATTTTATAGTAAGAGTGTTATAAAGGATTTCCACTCTGCTTGATTGGTGAAATCTATTTTTAATTCAGAGTGTTTAATCTTATTCATAAAAGCATAAATGCACAGTACCACACTAGCTGTACTGCAGTCAGGAGGCCAGGCCCAGCCACTTTGGGCATGTTACACTGGCAGCCTCATTAATATTCACTGAGCAGTGAATATTAATGAAGCTATGTTTCTTGCTAGATATAGGTTGGGGAAAAAATAAACATACAGGCCTCTGTGGGTATCTGAAACCCAGCTCTTGTGTATGGCAGACAGAAAACTTACCATTATGCTATAGACCTGCCAATTTTGAAGCATTTCAGATACCAGATACCAACCTATTTATTTTAGTGAGTTTTGCTCCATTATATTTTAGTAACATTAACTTTATGTTTTATACATATATATATATATATATATATATATATATAGTCAAGTTATTATAGGTATGTACAGGGAATTGTGTATTCTTCACATACATAATATTAAATAGTAATACAGTTTAGTAGCTGCTAGGTACTGAAAATCCCATTCCAGCATTGGAATGTTTATCTATAATTATAGGTAAGACTTCTGGCTTTTTTTCACAAAAGATATAGGGTTCAATTCCCAGTACCTACCCGTGGAACGCTGATTTTTTATTAAAAAAATTAAGAATAACAGAGCAAAACTAATTTCTATAAATGTGTTTTTGTAGCTTCCTTACTAATAAATATCATAAAAGAGTATTTGGTAGCCCTGTAATCATAATAACCTGTACAAAATAGTGAACATGGTGATCGGTAAACAGCTCAAATAAAAATAGCACACATTTTCCCCCCCTTCATTTAACAATAATAAAAGTTGATAGAAATGAAATTCTTACTGATGTCTATAGAAAAATTGGCCTGACGTAATAAAAAAAAGCTATGGCTGAAATGCCTATGAATGTGAGAAGGCTTGGAGGAATCCACATGGTTTGTCTGTATGGAGTCCTAAAATTCCTGATGGTGTGCATATACCATCTGGACTGTTATTCCCAATATTTTGTCCCTCTACAGTCAAAAGGCCCTGGAATCTTGAACCTATAATATGTATTGGGCAGCTGAAGAGAGCATAACATTATAATAATAATGTTGTAAATTTAAAGCCCTCACGAGCAGGGCCCTCTGTCCTCCTGTACCAGTTTGCAACTTGTCTTGATCATGCATATTGCAATTGTCTGTATTATGTATGTATACCCCTTTTCATATGTGCAGTGCCATGGATGGCACTTTAATAATAATAACAATGCAGATTGTGTTTTGATTTATAGCTTTCCTTGCAGACAAAGAATAGGGAATAGCTAGATCTTTGTATATGTCTGAAAAGCAATATATTTGGTAGATCCCTAGAGAGGAGGACAGACAATTAACTGGAGTAGCTAAGGCTTATGAAACAAGTAAGCCACATATTTGACCACTATAGAGTATTACTAAAGCTAATTCAGTGGCTCTTTGTAGATTGGTTACTGCCAAAAGGCTTTTTTCTACCCCTGTTGTGGACTTATTACCCTAGGCGTCTGACTATAATACCATCGGTCCTGCCTTGATTATAGCCTTGTTTACCCATGAGGTACTGACACGTTCGGGTGTAGGAGGGAAACATCAGAACCAACATAGGAGGGAAAGAGGTGAGGGAATAAGGCCTGGAAAAAAGGGAAAGGATATAGACACCTCCTAGTAAAACCCTAATCAAAGTCCTGACTAACTAACAGTATGAACAGACTCTAGAGGTAGGTGAGTTCATACACCGGAATACCTAGTGTCCTAACTGACCCTATAGGACCCTGGTACTAATGTTAGGACTGAGATAACCTGTTCCTCCAAAAGGAAGGAATAACCCAAACAAAATACAAAAGGGAAAGAAAACACTATATTTCAAGTGGCTATGGCAGCACCAGGAACTCAGCCGAGATCCACAACTCCAACACAAGCTATAAACCGCATAGCATAGTGGGAGAAATAATAAATAGAGAAGGTTAAATGACCATAATAGCCACACCTGAGGAAAGAAGTTGTGGCAAGCACCAGAAACAACACAGATGTCATTTGATCCAAAGGGAAAACATGTCAGATCAAACCACATGTTGACAGTCTCACCAATCTCCTGCCACCTGTTGTGGGAAAGTCCGTGGAAGGTACAAAGCCTTGCACTTAAACAATGTTTCCAATATCTCACCCTGTTTTAGTGCTGGTTTATATTCTAACTACCCTCACACCACAAGAAGTAATACAAATATCCTGGAGAGAAAGTTAAGTGATTATGGGGTGTGCAAACTATCAACTGACCAGTGCTTGGGCCAACAAAGAGAGTTTAGTGGAATCAACCGCCCCTTTACTGTTAGTTCCATTGTTTTAACTTTATTATTTTCAGTAGATGACACCTTTTATATCCCTTCTTCCAACTTCCCACTCTATTTTACATGTATCTGTTCTTCTTTACATGGCACCCATTTATATCATTGAGGGCCACTCATTTGAATCCTCAAGAGATATAACCATTTTATCTGACAGTGTGGGTCCTTAGCAGGAAATCCACGTCCATAATACCTTTACCCTAATAAATGTTGAATCTCATGCGTCTTTCGATTTTCTTTTATAGGGAACCTGTCATGAAATGTAGTAAAATCTGTGGACTGCATGATATAAAGCAGATTGATATATAGTTTTGTAGGAAAAGATTTAGTAAAACTTGCAATTTATACATCAACCTCTTCTCTTTTTATGCATCTGAATCATTTGTGTGGTGCCACTCAGCAACCGATAGTTAGCTCTGTATGACTCAGCATACAGAAATGGCTCCCAGTCAGCGAGTAGGACCGCCAACATGACATCGAGATGCATAGAAAGAGCATACGTTTAAATGAATAGATTGCAAGTTTTACTGAATCATTTCCCATAAAACTATATATCAATCTGCTCAACTCCTCCTGCTCTATAACGATTCTCTTTAAGTGCAGTTTTGAGGGAGATCCACTGATCTAATAGCAGTTCACAGGGAATCTGTCAGCTCTATTTACCTCTATGGATTGCAGTACTACATTTAAAGGACTCATGCGCTTGCATTGGGGAGGTTGTCTCCATTATGTGACTGTGAACTCATAAGTTCTGGCAGTGTAATCAACTGGAGCTTTTTGATGGCACAGCGGGGAAACATTGAAAGTACCAATCGGAGGTCAGTGTAAGCAGTACTGCTCATATATGTACTGTGCTTCACATTAGTACATCAAAGCATTTTGTCTTTATATAGTTTTACATTAATTTAGACAGTGAAAATGTTTTTCCTCTAATGATAATGTACATAAATGCAGAACAAACCTTTTTTTTTTAGTGTAGTACCTTTATCTGTGGAACATAGCACAACCACCTCCTGCAGAGTCGGCTTGCTTTATCATGAATCAATATTCCTCTTAACAAACCAATACCCTTTCCAAAATGCATTAGATTCACTTAGACTTCTGTGCTAGGATTATCCAAAGAATTCTGTCCGCATTTACATTTTAGTATAGAGTCTATTCTTTGTAATGCCGTTGTGCTCCTAGAATATGTTCTCAACGCAATAGGTAATTATAGAGAAACAATTTAGGAGGAGCTGAAAAGAAATGTATAACTTGGTTGAATTTAATTTAAAGAGGTATTTCCATCACAAACATTGATTACACATTGTAAGGATATGCCATCAATGTCAGATAGGTGTGGATCCCACCCCTGAGACCCACTTCTAACTCCAATACAGGGCCCCAAAGTGAAGGAGAGCACACTGTGCATGAGTGGCTACCCTCCATTTACTGCTATGGGAGTTCTGAAAATAGACAAATGCTAGCTCAGCTATTTTCAGAACTCTCATAGCAGGGGACAAAGAGCATTTATTTGCCTATACGACATCTTATTACCTGATCTGAACTCAGTCTTGCTCAAAATGACTTAGAAATCAAATGTTTGCAAACCGCAAGTTCGCGGTGGGTCCCATTATTTAATGGCAGGAGAACCTGAAAAACCTTCAGCTCATTTTTGCAGCCAAGAAATAATTACTAGAAGTGCACAAATAGTCCCACAACATGGACAGTGACATAACAGATGTATTATTCAAATTTGCGATCTCCATTCATTATTTTTTTCAATGCAAAATATGGCCAATATAATTTTCTCGTAAGCGCATGCGCACACCAATTCGAATTATTTTTTCTAATGCCGTGTGTCACTGTGTGTAGCACAGGGAACGCAGCATAACAGCAAACCAATGCTGCAGTACCCAAATGCACTATAAAGAAAGTATATTATTGGTATATAACACCCCGCTTCCATCAGTTTTTTTGGGGGGGCGACTGGTATTTCACACCAGTTATAATTATTTTTTCCAGTACCGTTTGTCACTGTGTGTAACAGAGGGAACGCAACAAAACCGCTAACAAATGCTGCAGTACCCAAATGCACTATTAAGAAATTATATTATTGGTATATAACACCCCGCTTCTATCAGTCGTTTGGGGGGGCGACTGGTATATCACACCAGTTATAATTATTTTTTGTAATTGCGTTTGTCACTCTTTGTAGTTGTAGTATTGCTGCAGAACCGCTCACCAATCATCACCACATGCTGCACAATGCAAATCCACTATAATAAGTGTATTACACCCCTCTGTACTGCACACCTATCAATAGTACACCTATACCAGTCCTTAAAAGGACTTTTGTGGCCCTATTAGCTAGCAATTTGTGTCACTAACAGTCTGTCCCTGCTCCACACAGCAACCTCTCCTTACACTAACAAAACACTGAATGTAAAATGGCGGCCAGATCAGGTTTATTTATAAGGTAGGGGGTATGTCCATGTGCTGAAATGTCTCAATTGGCTGTCCTGTACCACCTGATGGATGTTTCATGGGTCAAAGTTCTTCACAATGTAAAAGAATATGGCGGGCGCGAATATCACCATATGTTCGCATATTCGGCGAATCGCGAACAGGCAAAGTTCGCCACGAACAGACTGCCGGGCGAACCGCAAGGCCATCTCTTGCTATCATCAGTCACTATATCGTACCAAAAAAATGTACAAAAATGGTAGCACTGCCTGTGTTGGTGAATTAGAAGGACCAAAGTGAGTTGTATAGAATTTGAAAATGTTTATTGGCAGGAATTACGTGTTTCACGGCCCAATTGTCAGATTCGTAGCCAACATATAACCAGTACGGCCTTGAAATGCATAATTCCTGCCAATAAAGATTTTTCAATTCTATGCAACTCACTTTTGTCCTTCTGACCCACCAACATGGACAGCGCTACCATTTTCTACATTTTCCTGTATCTACAGCTCGGTCAGCAGCCGTGGTGGTTCTATTGATGGGCTGTAGAGGATGTGGTGCCTCTAACATAACCATTTTAGGTGAGCACTTAGGTTTACCTTCTCAGTGTCCTCAGCATCACTAACTGAGATTTGTGTAATATTTGAAGAGTTTAAAGTAAAATCCATTACTGTCCTGCTTTTGAGGTGGAATATCAATGTACAGACAGTAAATTTAAACAAATGAAACCAACAGAGTCAAAGAGTTTCATTAACAGGATTAATCTGAGCACAAGGCACAACACTAGAGAGACAAGAGGGTGTGACGGAATGCCACCATAGAGGTCAGGCAACAGGTGCTAAAGAGTCACCCTAAGAAATACTGCTGGCATTTTGTGTGGGTTTGAGGGAGGCCAAAGTTAGTCAGCACATCCTGTAAAATAAATATGTGCGCAAGTAAATGTCACCATGGCTGAAAAAAAAAAAAAGTAGATGCAAGCACATTTTAACAGCACTCTGCAAATTTAGAATATATAAACTAATGCTATATTCATTATATAAAATGGATATGAGATACTACTTAGCAAATATAAATGATCACAATCATTTTGTGTCCATCTACCACTGCAAGGTGAACTCTTTTGAAAGAAAACCCCCTCTATTTCACCTCTCCTTGTGCCAACTGGTCTCAAATGAAGTTAGGGAGAACAGGCTCCAGCTATATACTGCACTAACTAAAGACAGCATGTAGAAAATATGGGTTTGTTAAGAGTGCATGACCAAGATGGAGGCAGCCACATCTTCAAATGCACACTAAACACAAAAGATAAAGTTAGTCAGCACATCTGTAAAATACAAAAGTAAAAGCAAACTCAATGCAACAGCACCCTGCAAACATAGAATATATGAACTAATTTTATATTCATTATATACAATGAATATGAGGTACTTAGCAAATATATTTTGATCGAAATAATTTGTGACCATCTACAACAACAAGGTGACCTCTCTGAATGGGGACCTGCTCTATTTGTTCCCTGAGTACCTGCACAATCACTTTATTTAACAGTATGTGCAGACTAACTTTATCATTTTTTTTTCTGCAGTATGAATTTGGAGGTTTATCTGCCTTTATTTTTGGTTGTGTACTAACAAACTCATCTTTTCCAAAGGCTACTTTTAAGTAGTGCAGTATATAGCTGGAGCCTGCTATTCCTGAATTCATTTGAACCCAGTTGGCACAAGAAGCTGTATTATATAGAGTAGGTTCCTATCCTAAAGAGATTGCCTTGCTGCGGTAGATGGGGCACAAATGATTTTTATCAAAATATATTTGCTATATGTACTTTATATTCATTTTATGGAGTGAATATATAGTAGCATTTGGTAATAAATTCTATATATGCAGAGTGATATTATATTTGCTTTTGCTATGGCATTTCCTACTATACATACAAGCCATAACTTACTGTTTCCTGAAAATGTAAGCTTGGGCACCACCAAACCGATGTAAGACTTAGTATGAAAGTTCAATGTGCAGGACTCTCCCCACGATTCCCTCCATTATTAAATCGGCGATGACGACCCTTATAACAATGATACCGTTCATGAATCTTTTTTGAAAATGTATTAAATTTCATGCAGCATATTTATGACAGCATCTCTTTAAAAATAAAAATGAGAAAAAAGGTCATTAAATTTCCTAGCAGCTAATGTTTGATGGACAAGACTTCCACTGCTAATTTATAGTGAACATCTTTCTGCATTATGTCTGCACTTCAGCAGATAACCATAAAACAGCAAAATTCATTAAACAATACACATAACCAGTAATTCACAGAGTTTGTCAACAGTACAGAAATTGTAAGTTATCAGTTCTTTTGCCATCAAGCATATAGCAGTTTTCTCTGGAGGATTACTTATTGAGCCAGCACTTTAAAGAGCTTTATTTGTTTAGTGAACTGTAAAAGAGATACCTTGCATCAGAATCGCCTGAATTCTATTATGAAGTAGAAATAGGATAATAGAAAAAATATCCATACAAAATACTCATTAAGCTATGTCTAATATACTTTTCAAAATCCCTGACGCTCACATTTTCGAGGTTGTTGGCAGTGTTTTGGAAGATCTCTATTAAATATAGATAGATGGAAGGACTTAAAAAGCTGTCAGTGATGCCCATAGTGATATATGTAATAAATTATTTGGCCAATGCATATCATGGTGTCTTGCTGAGAATGTTTCAGGCTTAGGGTGCCTCAAGGCTTTGCAATGCTTTATGTGTAAAACATCATACATGGGTAAACTAGCTGTCATTGCAAATTAGGTCTGCAATGACAGCTGACAGAGCATTGGAGAATTAGTTACAATTATTCTAATGTATGCATCAAGGAAGCTCTGGTCATGTCCTGTATCTAAAATATCAAGTCTTAGGTCATTTTATTAGAACTTTTTAAATACGCCCCCAAGAGGAAGCGAGTCAAAACGCGCGTCGGGGTGGTTTCTCCCTCCAGGTCCTGGTCAGTATTTTATTTCCTTCTACATCCATTGAGACTTATGTATTGCCTTTGTGTGTTTTGGGCTAACCATGTGGAGGTTTCAAACTTATACATCCTGTAAAGTGAATATATTTATGTACAGTGGGATGCGAAAGTTTGGGCAACCTTGTTAATCGTCATGATTTTCCTGTATAAATCGTTGGTTGTTATGATAAAAAATGTCAGTTAAATATATCATATAGGAGACACACACAGTGATATTTGAGAAGTGAAATGAAGTTTATTGGATTTACAGAAAGTGTGCTATAATTGTTTAAACAAAATTAGGCAGGTGCATAAAATTTGGGCACCACAAAAAAGAAATTAAATCAATATTTAGTAGATCCTCCTTTTTCAGAAATTACAGCCTCTAAACGCTTCCTGTAGGTTCCAATGAGAGTCTGGATTCTGGTTGAAGGTATTTTGGACCATTCCTCTTTACAAAACATCTTTAGTTCATTCAGGTTTGATGGCTTCCGAGCATGGACAGCTCTCTTTAAGTCACACCACAGATTTTCAATTATATTCAGGTCTGGGACTGAGATGGCCATTCCAGAATGTTGTACTTGTTCCTCTGCATAAATGCCTTAGTGGATTTTGAGCAGTGTTTAGGGTTGTTGTCTTGTTGAAAGATCCAGCCCCAGCACAGCTTTAGCTTTGTCACTGATTCCTGGACATTGGTCTCCAGAATCTGCTGATACTGAGTGGAATCCATGCGTCCCTCAACTTTGACAAGATTTCCAGTCCCTGCACTGGACTTACAGCCCCACACCATGATGGAACCACGACCATATTTTACTGTAGGTAGCAGGTGTTTTTCTTGGAATGCTGTGCTCTTTTTCCTCCATGCATAACGCCCCTTGTTATGGCCAAATAACTCAATTTTAGTTTAATCAGTCCACAGCACCTTATTCCAAAATGAAGCTGTCCAAATATGCTTTAGCCCACCTCAAGCGGCACTTTTTGTGCTGTGGGCGGAGAAAAGGCTTCCTCTGCATCACTCTCACATACAGCATCTCCTTGTGTAAAGTGTGCCGAATGGTTGAACGATGCACAGTGACTCCATCTGCAGCAAGATGATGTTGTAGGTCTTTGGTGCTGGTCTGTGGGTTGACTCTGACTGTTCTCACCATTCGTCACTTCTGTCTATCCGAGATTTTTCTTGGTCTGCCACTTCGAGCCTTAACTTGAACTGAGCCTGTGGTCTTCCATTTCCTCAATATGTTCCTAACTGTGGAAACAGACAGCTGAAATCTCTGAGACAGCTTTCTATATCCTTCCCTCTAAACCACGATGGTGAACAATCTTTGTCTTCAGGTCATTTGAGAGTTGTTTTGAGACCACCATGTTGCTACTCTTCAGAGAAAATTAAAAGAGGAGGGAAACTTACAATTGACCCCCTTAAATACTCTTTCTAGCATACTGTATATATAGAAGAGAGACAAACCTGTGGCAATGATCTAAATGGCCAATAAAGTGTCTGGTTTTGGCACCCACAGGAAAAAAAAATCAGCGTGTCCTTCTCTATATACTTTTCCTGACCCTGAGATTAATGCAAATCTTGATTGTTTGCTAATTTGTAGTTCTTATGGTGATAAGGGGTCCTATATCGGTTTTTGAATTCCAGTAGCAAAGAAGGTGGTACAAACATGGGCTAGCACACATTAATGCTAAAATTAGCAGAAATTGATGAAAGGTGGTTGATGGTATAATATAGCAAAATAAGCATTACTTACCTATTGAATGACCCACCACGCCAGTGCCGCCTTTCCAGTTCTCCATGCCAGTTTTTGGGTATCGGACTGCAACACTGACATCACTTGATCAACACCATCCCTTAACTATGCCCCAATTTCAGCTAATTTCATATAACCCCATCAAAAGGGTTGTCCGGGTTCAGAGCTGACCTCGGATATATCCCCATTTTCACCCAGACAGGCCCTCTGATATGAGCATCTGAGCATTTGATGCTCCGATGCTCTCCGTTGCCCTGCAATTTTTTTTTGTACATTCACGCACTTCATGCACTTCACGCACAAGCTTCTACCTAGCAGTGTTCCCGGTGATGCAATTGGCACTGATGGGCGGGCTTTAGCGCTGCTTTCCTATTTTACAGGCTAGGGCAGCGCTAAAGCCCACCAATTAGTGTTGTTTATGTCACAGGGCTCAGTGTTCGTTGGAAGCCTCCACCTAGATTTATCCATGGAGGGCCCAATACATCACCAGATCTAGATTGGATCACCAGATTGGTGCATGAAAATCTCAAATACTCATATCAGAGGGCCTATCTGGGTAAAAAAAGGGGATATGTCCGGGTTCAGCGCTATACCCGGACAACCCCTTTAATGATCTACTGTTCTTTCATCCCCTATGATAGATGCCATGATTTATTCTTCAATAGACCATGCTGGTCACCGGCAATAGCATATACATCTATCACATTTTTCCATTTGTAAAATATCCTGGTGCATCCCTTGGAACATACAGCTTAATTATGAAATTTATCATCTCTTTCTTACTAATCTCAAGGGCTCCTCTTAAGCAAGATTACACGATTGTAGTCAGCACTGAGTCTCATAATTTGGTTTTCTCTTTTTTTAAAATCAATATATAAACTACCTTCTCTTTCTGCGCAGATGGGGTTTTTGGTAATGAAAAAAGTAATTCAAATCTGTGTCAAGTAGGTCAGCCATTAGGAGAATATTCCTACAGTGTATTTCATTACTTTTATAAGGTCCCTTGCTTGTATATGACTTTCAGACTTATTTGGGCCACGAGGTCCCAGTTCAAATTTTAGTCTCTTTGGTTATTAATGTCATTAATTTACGACAGTTGTGTGTTTGCCCTATTAGTGATGATGAAATGATTAAGTTATCAAATACATGTTCGGTGGGCTGCTGTTAGGCTCTTGGGGGTTATTTAATTTATATTTGCACCTGCCAATCATTCCTACAGTAAAATTGTTTTGAAATATGCATTACTCTATAGACAGGTCTCATGCATAGGGCAAAATGTGTGCATAAATCCTGCAGAGCAGCACACAGACTCCCTATGGCCTCATATTAAGAAACCGTACACACTCCATATGCCACTGTTTCATGCCTATGAATGATAATTCTATTGTAGAGTGCCTGCATAATACTGATTTTGATAGAACATAACAAAAGTTTCCTATATGAAATCTTTAGACAAAACTTTTGTGTCTTCATATGGAATCAGTGGTATATAAGAGGTAGGGTATAGCCCCATAGATTTCTATAGGCATCATACTACAAAGCTGAATAACACTAGTGTGTAATGCAAGTGAGATGTAATGGTTTTTAATGTTTAGAAGAACTACGCTTTTAAAGGGGTTATGCTATGATTTTTTTTAAATAAAAAATGAAAACCTGACATCATATAGTACATGAAAATACCTTTCTAACAAAGCTCGAACTAGCCCTGTACCGCAAATGGATCCAGAGATCTCCACATTCACTGATCCAATTGCTCTGTTAGATTATCTTCAGCTTTGCAGCTTTGAGAGCTTGTCCTTTCTTCTCAGCTTTCTCCCTGGAACTACCACAGCATCTAGGATGGCGGAACCCATATAGCCTGAAAAATTCTTCCTTTTTAATTAATGCAAATAAGGGTTTTGATGTATTGGGAGTGAAGCTCTGTTTGATGCATCTTTCTTCCTCTCCGTCATCACTACCAGTTCTGAAATCTCAGGGACTGACAATGAAAGGTGGAGGCCACAATGGATTTATTGGCAGAGTGATAATGCATCACATTGAGCAGCCCTACCCACAGGGTACAGTACTTTTTTTAGTTTAAAAATAAGAAGACACATTTCTCTGAGTTAGAGGACCTGATTTTCACAGGAAAGTTAGGATTATGTTTCAGAGCAACTATCCTAAATGGTGGTATGCTTACTTTGAAGCAGATTCTATTGCTAACCAACTCTTTTTTTATGGTACAGGAAACTTCATGATGTTTTTCATTTAAATGTGCCACATAGAGATAAGTGTATTGCCTAAAATTTATTATGGGTGGACTCATCCAAATTGGCCAAGAAATTTGATTCAGGTATGAATCGATTCTACCCTAATTGAAAGCTCTTTATATACCTGGAAAAGTCTCTGAATTCCCCTGAATCAAATCTAAAGAGGATTAGAAGGGAATTACACAGACTTGAATTTGCGGTCCTACCTTCAAAGGGTACCGTCAGAATACAATTTAGATGCAGAATATACTTTTATTAGTATACATTTCTAAGAATATTTCAGAATTTATTTGCATTGAATTTTGATTCTAAAGAATCAACTCTCTCACCCCTTCGCTGCAGAATCATTAATTTATTTCAAAGACTATATAGGTTATTGGATTGTTAATCATTAGCATACACATTTATAATCATGTTGCTAGCAATTAATAATAAAAAATTAAAAAAATGTAATGTTTCTTCAATTTACAGATTATTATTTTTTTTTTATGAATGGCTTGTACTGTAGTTCGAATATGGGCATTCTAAAATAATGATGTGCTCCAAAGTGAATGTAACAATCTTTATGGTTGCTCTTTTAATTATATTCTTAATATAACGTTGCTATTAGAAATGCTTCCTTTAGCAAACTGAGCTTTTTATAATACATATACCATATATAATACATATACACTCACCTAAAGAATTATTAGGAACACCTGTTCTATTTCTCATTAATGCGATTATCTAGTCAACCAATCACATGGCAGTTGCTTCAATGCATGTAGGGTTGTGGTCCTGGTCAAGACAATCTCCTGAACTCCAAACTGAATGTCAGAATGGGAAAGAAAGGTGGGCTACAACAGCAGAAGACCCCACCGGGTACCACTCATCTCCACTACAAATAGGAAAAAGAGGCTACAATTTGCACAAGCTCACCAAAATTGGACTGTTGCCTGGTCTGATGAGTCTCGATTTCTGTTGAGACGTTCAAATGGTAGAGTCCAAATTTGGCGTAAACAGAATGAGAACATGTATCCATCATGCCTTGTTACCACTGTGCAGGCTGGTTGTGGTGGTGTAATGGTGTGTGGGATGTTTTCTGGGCACACTTTAGGCCTCTTAGTGCCAATTGGCCATCGTTTAAATGCCACGGGATACCTGAGCATTGTTTCTGACCATGTCCATCTCTTCATGACCACCATGTACCCATCCTCTGATGGCTACTTCCAGCAGGATAATACACCATGTCACAAAGCTCGAATCATTTCAAATTGGTTTCTTGAACATGACAATGAGTTCACTGTACTAAAATGGCCCCCATAGTCACCAGATCTCAACCCAATAGAGCATCTTTGGGATGTGGTGGAACGGGAGCTTCGTGCCCTGGATGTGCAGCCCTCAAATCTCCATCAACTGCAAGATGCTATCCAATCAATATGGGCCAACATTTCTAAAGAATGCTATCAGCACCTTGTTGAATCAATGCCATGTAGAATTAAGGCAGTTCTGAAGGCAAAAGGGGGTCCAACACCGTATTAGTATGGTGTTCCTAATAATTCTTTAGGTGAGTGTATATGGTATCAAATTCTCACTGGAAGACAAAGACCCTAGGTTGCAGGGGCTGATTGGCCATAAATTTTATAGGGAAATTTCCTGGTGGGCCGATACCCCAGGGGCCACCGAAGCCCTCTTATTCATGCTATGAGAATTGGAAACTCATTTATCCTACCAGCGACCACACATTCCCTCCAAATTCAATTTCAAATCATCTCCTAAGGCTCCTGCTCTATATTTTAATCAGAGACAACTGAAAGAGGACAGAAAATAGTATTTATTGTTGTCCACAACAGGACGACAGTTTTTTGGAAAATATAATATGCTGCACTGTGGTATTTGGGTCTGCGGGGATGACATTTTGCACTAGGGTGTTGCCTTGTCTTATGTAAATTTGGACCCCCCTACAACATGGGGCCACTTTTTATTTTATTTTTCCAGGGCCACTTTAAGTTTCCATTACGCCCCTGCTAGGTTGCAGTTTTCATCAGTCTATAGTCTACCACTGAACTCCTTATTTTAGCTTCCATGTTCACAAATGCAATTCTTGTCTTAGTAAATATATTTTTCTTCCCGAAGTTAACATATAGCAGAAAATTACATCCAACAATATATTGCCTACAGTGGCCTGCAAAGCATTATTTTATGGCATATAAATAATTCCATTCTAGGTGATATACCTATAGCTTAATGAAATTTGGAGTTGAAAGAAGTAATTTATAATATAGTAAAATATAATTCATTACAAAAAAAAGCTAATAAATTAAGATGGAAATAGTAAATTACCAGCTGGCACTCTATTTCTATGCTGACAGCACACCATTGATGTGTTTTTGGATGGTACCCTGTTGTGCAAGCATATCCTCCACATGGAGAGATAAATGGAAAAAAAACAACATTTCCTTGCAGTGCTTGATATTAAAATGTCCCAGATTCCAAATAAAACAGCGGAAGCAACTAGTGAAACTAGCTTGTTGTCACACAATATTAGGTTATTGTTTCTCTTCTGCCATAACTTGGAAAATTATTATTTTTATTTCTCGTTGGGTCCAACTCTGTGTCCTCCTTCCTGGGAGGTGGGAAGACTAATAAGTATTGTCGTGACTTGATTTAAGATAAAATTGAATAGAAAAGAAAAATAGGTGAAGTTAGAAAATATCTTTTGATTTGTGATCTTTTTAAAAATACCAATAAGAGGACTTACATAAAACAGAAATATTTTGTCCCACGTTATTTTCAATAGATCCACTGAGATATACTGTATGAAAGCCTTGAAAGAATATAGGCTGCCATAGAATGGGCATGACTTTCTAAGGCATGGGTGTAATTTGAAAATGTATTGTTGTAAATGTTCCCATTTATGATTGCTGCATTTGCTGAACGTACAACAATCATACCTTTATTGGCTACAGACAGTAGTCAATAAAGATTATTCACACTTTTGAATTTTTTATCTATTGATTCTCTGAAGAACAAAAAAATCAACCAACTTTGTAAACAGTTTAAAGAAAAATATCCTACATTTCCGTGTATACAGTTCCCTTGTAGAGCTATGTCTCTCTGGGGTAGTAGACCATATACAAATCCAGGATTGGGCTAGCTCAGCCTTGGGTTCACAGTCTACCACAATAATGTACCTGAAAAGTCCAGCAGAAGATAACCTCATTTAGAGTCAATGGGTTATTTTTCTTATGGGTTAGTTGACTCCTTTATTAGAGCTAATTGAATATATGTGCAAAAATATATTTAAAAAAAAGTTTATTAGGCCATTAAAATGGGACATGGGCAGTGATGTATTCTGTATAGATGTCCCATAGGACTCAAGTATGACATTGTAATGGTGCTTTGTCCCATCTTCTTGCTTCCATGCAGCATAAGATGGAGCAATTGAAAAAGAGCATTTGTTTTCTTGAAAAGATGTTTTATAAAAAAAAACATTGTTTCAGCCCTATGTATTGCCCCTGCCCCGATTCTAATCTGCTTTTATTTATTCTCTTCCTCTCATGCAATCATTTGTTTCCAGTGACTGCTGTGAAGAATAAAAGTAAAGGTGAGTTCTTTCTTAGCATAGAATTAGTGTCACATAGATTGTCTAAAAGTTAAATTATTCATAACAATGCTCAGTTAGTAGTGAAGGTTTCATATAGTAAACCATAGTTACAAAATTATAACAGGTGCATGAAGTAGGAAAGTACTTTTAGAGGTGATTTCAACCTTTGTGGTAGTGTTCAAGCAGTGCTAGTTCCAGATGTACAGTATATGGCCCATAGAGGCAGATTCACAGTAAGTGCCCTGTCTACTGTACCCTTGTCTTCTAGACTATGGTACACCATATTTCTCTAGATTCCCCAAGACCAGTAATTTCTTGTTTCTGGCCAAGGTTTATTCTGGCCCCTTTGTTAAATAATAAAAAAATAAATACAAAGCTATATGTTCATAATTAATAGTTATACATATGTTCTTCCTTACCTTTCTAAAGGAAGGGGGTGCCAATGATTTTTTAGGGCAGCCCCTGACTGACATAAGCTTCGAGGCTGCCATCATAAAAATTCCAGGTCCATATAACTTTTACAAAAAAAGTCAATAATGCATCAGAATACATTGGTTCTATATACATTATTTTATCAACTACAAATCTGTAGTAAAAGTTCTTAAAGGCACAGAGCTTTAGAGCTTTAAAATGCATTTTATTCAATAAAAGTAATTATATTGCCAATGCCATACAATATATTTGGCATGTCATTGGTTAAATGTGTTTACTGATATAAACATATACAGATTTAGCAAAGTGTAACTTGATATTTAATGTGTTTGCAATACACAGTTGTAGCAAATGTTAATGACTTTTTTTAAGTGGCTGAAAATGTCAGGTTAAACGTTCCATATCTGTATTATATTTATAAAAGTTGGATCATTGACCATAGAAGGTTGAAATTTCCTAAAACGTTTAGCAGATTTACACAAAAACTTTGCATTTAAAACAAAAACCTGGTACATATGGATATGTTTATGATTTTAGCTATCTGTTTGCATGGAGGAATCAGCATGTTAATGCATGTAGAGTTAGACATTGTACAACAATGTACATAGTGCAGGCTGCATGGAGTAATCTGTATTACATGATGCATGGTGGCTGACAATGTGAACTGCTGAACTAGGATATGCCAGGTGATGTTTGGGACCATATAAATATTTTTGAATTTTCTTTTTGGTTATGGAATACTGCATTCCTGAAGGATTTAGGTGTTTTAAGTGTTAGCATCTAATATTTCTAATAGCTAATGTAGATGCTCTAGGTCAGGAAAGAGTTAAAATCATTCTTAGAGGGCATTGGGTCCCTGGTTATCTGAACCAAACTCAAGTTCTGTAAAAGGTTTTTACATTAGAAAAAAAAAAATTAAGTTATTACCCTAAGTCTCGCTAGACTTCGTAAAGTAATAACGTTGACTCATCGGAGCTCCGTACAGTATTCTAACAAAGTTTTATGCAAATAAACTTTGAATGTTTAATCTGATGTCCATCCGATGTTTAAAATTACCTTTTTTTATTTTGCTTAAAAATTTATTTACTGGTAACAGAAAATAATGCAGTTTATATCATTATTAAACAAGATTCCACATAACACTAATATCACCAGGTAGATAAACTCTGGAGACTAGCAATTAGACTGAAACTCAGATGTTTTTTTTTTTTTCTCTATTCAAGTTTTTCTCTATCATTCTTGAAGTAAACTTGTTGTCATTTATAAAAAAAAGTCATGACATTTCTCTTAGTCTTCTCTGGATACAAGATCATGCAGCTTATTTACTCACAAGTATTGTGACTGGGCCTTTAGACTCTGCACACTTGTAGGTTGCCAAAGCAGGTGTCCCATACATGCTCAATTGAGAATAAATCCGGTAACTGGGCAGGTCAAGGAAGTGTTATAATCTGGCTGAGACATTTGTGGGACACCATTGCTGTGTATAGATGAGACTTATCCCACTGAAAAATGGCAGAAGCCCCGCCATGAGACGCAACACATTTGACCACAGGATGCTCTACATAATTAGCTGAACTGGGGTGACCAACTGTAGTATGATTTTGTTTTTCAGACCAGCAATTAGGGCAGTGTATCACCCCATAGCAAAAGTTAGGTTGAAGCACTTACTGTACGACAAGGCCTCCTTACTCAAACCTGACTGCTGTTGGATCTCAAACAAAACCTGGATTTGTTGTTAAAGATAATACAGTTCCAGTCTACAGTAGTCTAGGTTTCTCGTTCATGACACCACTGTAAACAAAGGTGACGGTGGGTGACTGACAATTATGGGACATGTGATGTGCACCCAAAATCTCCTTCTTGAAATAGTCCGGGCACAAACAGTTGTGTGCAATGAAGGTGTAAATCATAACTGTATGTCGAGTTGCAGATGTCGGCATTTCTATCTGGGTATGTTATTTTATTTTTCTCAATGAGTGTATTTCCTTATCCTGGGTAACCAAAGCTAATAGTTATAAGTAGCAGTGCTAAGTACAAGTAGAAAAGATGGTAAAAAATACTGAGAATACTGATAAAATTACTATTAAAATAATCATTTTGAAAGCTAAGAACTCTGAATCATGCATATACAGTACAATGCCTACTATAAATATCATGCTTATAACAAACAAAGCATGTGGCCTTAGTCTCTTAGAGCCTCCTGCATCATGCATGGACCTTCATATGGGATGCCGTGGGCCCTAAACTGAGGGTGCATGATGAAGGACATTATAATCATGGAATTTGATAGGACAACAGAGCTATGCTTGATCATAGGTGGTAGGATGAATGCATACAGATGTTAATAGGTTATATTTATAAAGCAGAGTTTTTACCAAGTTAAACTTTTTAGCAGTGTGACATCACATTTTTTTCACCAGGAAAGCCTAAAGAAATTCCTGCTAAAGTCCTTAGATTGATTTTAGTGGTGGCTGTGAAAATCCATCAAATGGCACTATTAATGTGAGTTATTGCAGGTAGAGCTGGCCTTGCGGTTCGCCCGGCAGTCATTTCCTGGCAAACTTTTCTTGTTTGCGATTTGCAGATCTTGCGAACATATGGCCATGTTTGTATGCACTATATTCTTTTGCTTTGCACCGAACTTTGACCCATGACACATCCAGCAGGTGGGACAGGACAGCCAATTGAGACGTTTTAGCACATAGACACCCCCACACCCTATAACAGAACCATTTTACATTCTGTGTTTTGCCAGTGTAGGGAGAGGTTGCTTTGTGGAGCAGGGACAGACTGTTAGGGGCACCAAATGCTAGCTAATAGGGCCACAAAAGTCCTTTTAAGGACTGGTATAGGTGTGCTATTGATAGGTGTAACATACAGATGGGTGTGATATACTTATAATTAAGTTTCTATCATAGAAAGTATATTATAGTGCATTTCTACTGTGCAGCAGTTGTGTGCGGTTCTGCTACGATACAGCAGCTATATAGAGGGACAAGCATTTTTGGAACAACTATTTGCAACGGGTGTGATATACCTATTTCCACAAAATACTGATTGAGGGGTGCGATATACCTGCTTCTACAAAATACTGATTAAGAGGTTCTATATACACGCTTCCACAAAATATTGATTGAGGGGTGCGATACACTGGCTTCCACAAAATACTGATTGAGGGGTGCGATATACCTGCTTCCACCAAATATTGATTTGGTAAGTCAAACCTTACAATGGCAGATACAAATCTGTTCTGCACTCCATTCTTGACCAGTGCAAGTACAAATATTGCAAACGTTGCTGCCCTTCATTATGGTTACAAAGAAAATGCACCTAAAATACCCAGACTACTATTCTTCTGGTTACTGATAGCCTGTACAGAAAATAATGACACCAAGTATTTTACTAATTTTGACAGTTTTGAACCCTATCACTTTTATATAAATAAATGACAATTATATCCAAATCATAAACTGTATAACATGTTTTTAACATTTCCCATATCAATTTTCTAAGTGTCCACTCTCAGAACACTGATATCTCAAAATTGTATGCATTAATTTTATTTTCAAAGTTCTTTTTAATAATACAAACCGGATTCCAAAAAAGTTGGGACACTATACAAATCGTGAATAAATACTGAATGCAATGATGTGGAGGTGCCAACTTCTAATATTTTATTCAGAATAGAACATAAATCACAGAAAAAAAGTTTAAACTGAGAAAATGTACCATTTTAAGGAAAAATATGTTGAATCAGAATTTCATGGTGTCAACAAATCCCTAAAAAGTTGGGACAAGGTCATTTTCACCACTGTGTGGCATCTCCCCTTCTTCTTACAACACTCAACAGATGTCTGGGGACTGAGGAGACCAGTTTCTCAAGTTTAGGAATAGGAATGCTCTCCCATTCTTGTCTAATACAGGCCTCTAACTGTTCAATCGTCTTGGGCCTTCTTTGTTGTACCTTCCTCTTTATGATGCGCCAAATGTTCTCTATAGGTGAAAGATCTGGACTGCAGACTGGCCATTTCAGTACCCGGATCCTTCTCCAACGCAGCCATGATGTTGTGATTGATGCCTTATGTGGTCTGGCATTATCTTGTTGAAAAATGCAGGGTCTTCCCTGAAAGAGATGACGTCTGGATGGGAGCATATGTTGTTCTAGAACCTGAATATATTTTTCTGCATTGATGGTGCCTTTCCAGACATGCAAGCTGCCCATGCCACACGCACTCATGCAACCCCATACCATCAGAGATGCAGGCTTCTGAACTGAGCGTTGATAACAACTTGGGTTGTCCTTGTCCTCTTTGGTCCGGATGACATGGCGTCCCAGATTTCCAAAAAGAACTTTGAATCGTGACTCGTCTGACCACAGAACAGTCTTCCATTTTGCCACACTCCATTTTAAATGATCCCTGGCCCAGTGAAAACGCCTGAGCTTGTGGATCTTGCTTAGAAATGGCTTCTTCTTTGCACTGTAGAGTTTCAGCTGGCAACGGCGGATGGCACGGTGGATTGTGTTCACTGACAATGGTTTCTGGAAGTATTCCTGAGCCCATTCTGTGATTTCCTTTACAGTAGCATTCCTGTTTGTGGTGCAGTGTCGTTTAAGGGCCCGGAGATCACGGGCATCCAGTATGGTTTTACGGCCTTGACCCTTACGCACAGAGATTGTTCCAGATTCTCTGAATCTTCGGATGATGTTATGCACAGTTGATGATGATAGATGCAAAGTCTTTGCAATTTTTCGCTGGGTAACACCTTTCTGATATTGCTCCACTATCTTTCTGCGCAACATTGTGGGAATTGGTGATCCTCTACCCATCTTGGCTTCTGAGAGACACTGCCACTCTGAGAAGCTCTTTTTATACCCAATCATGTTGCCAATTGACCTAATTAGTGTTAATTGGTCTTCCAGCTCTTCGTTATGCTCAAATTTACTTTTTCCAGCCTCTTATTGCTACTTGTCCCAACTTTTTGGGATTTGTTGACACCGTGAAAATTTGAATCAACATATTTTTCCTTTAAAATGATACATTTACTCGGATTAAACTTTTGATCTGTCATCTACCTTCTATTACAAATAACATATTGACATTTGCCATCTCCACATCATTGCATTCAGTTTTTATTCACAATTTGTTTAGTGTCCCAACTTTTTTGGAATCCGGTTTGTATATAGGTATTGGAACATGAATAACAATACATCATAACATTATTACACAGAATGCACAGCATGAATTATCTTGTAACAGAAGCTTGCAGTCTTATTTGGTGCACAATGAAACAGAATGCGTGTAGCACTACTGTGCTGCATTCACTATAAAACAGCAGAAGTGACCTCTGAAGAGAATTGAGATGGAAAAGCAATTCTAATTATAATGTCTTCCTTATCCCACTGCACAAATAGTTGTCCATGACAGTTTGTAGTCGAAGACATAGTAAAACTAACCATAGGCTGTGTAAACTAAAGTATATTGTCTTTAATGGGTGGAGGCCACAGTGGGCTTGGAATTAGTGATGGAAATTTATATCCATCTCGGAGGAAGTGTCAACCACAACTATTTCCAATTACTACCATTTTACACGACATGGCCTTTTCTAAGTTAATTTTCCTCCGGAACATGACCATTGAAGTGCAAATAACGATCAAATTTATAATGACTTATGCAGAAGCTGCACTTTTCTAGTAACACTACCATTGTTGTCTATATACTATGCCTGGTATTGCTGGTATTGCATTACCTGACCCAGTCCATGAACAAAATTTGTGCTGTTCTTTTTAATTTTTTTGTACATTTTTATCCTCACCCCTTAAATTCTCCATCTATGATTTATAAAGTTTAAAACAAAAAGTCCAATATATACCCCAACCAGGGAATTGTTACTCAAAGAGTAATTAGCTGGCATAAGCCTATGGCAAACTACCACATTACAAAACCTACAAAGACTGCCAGGCCGCTTATGATGTATTAATACTTTATTACAAAATTACATGTATTTACAAACATGATTAAAAAGAGTATGGTGCAAAGACAACGTCACTGGAGGATAAACACAGCGGATGCATGTCCATAAATCAGTCCATCTGTATGATGCATTAAAGGATAAAGTGCAAATGCAAACATGTCATATACAATCCAAGGACATAGAACAATTACCTATGCTGTGTCTCCTCCAGGATAACTCCAACCCCAATGCACGTTTCGGCGTACCTTCGTCTGGGGGTAGCGTTATCACTAGGGGAGAATAGATCAAATACACCAATCAGCCAATCACCACATAAGAGATAATGATCCTATTCTACGTCATCCCTGTGACTCAGGAAGTGAGGTATAAACATACAGGCAGCGCCAAGGAAATACATGTGATCTATATCATATCACGTGATCGCACCCACTATCACATGAAGTATTGTGAGTCCATGTCTCCACCATCATAGAACCATTGCGCATGTCAGATCTAATAGATGATGTCATGGGAGTAAGATAAAGCCTCAATGATACTGTAAATATTATATAATGACAAACATAAAGAAAATAAAAATAATAGAGAAGGAAGGGAAACAAAAGGGTGGCCGCCAAAATTAAAATTAGATGAAAAGAAGAAAAAGAACATTGAGATTGGAATATACATTTTTATCCATGATTCGAAAAAAGCTGTAAAAATAAATGTTAGTGAAAAAAACATATATCAATAAATGATTATACAAATTATTGATACTAAAATAAAGATGTGAAAATTGTGAAAGAATGTGAAACATGTTGAAAACATGATGATGATACTAAAAGTGAGAACATATCAATAACTTTATGTGTACACATCCTAAAAAATCCTTTAAGGTGCCCTACTGACCCAAAGGACGGGGCACCTTAAAGGATTTTAAACACTTTTACTTATACAAGCCATTGTGAGGCTACTTTCACACTTGCATTCGGGGCTCCACTTGTGAGTTCCATTTGAAGGCTCTCACAAGCGGCCCCGAACGGATCCGTCCAGCCCTAATGCATTCTGAGTGGATGCGGATCCGCTCAGAATGCATCAGTCTGGCACCGTTTGTCCTCCGCTCCGCTCAGCAGGCGGACACCCGAACGCTGCTTGCAGCGTTCGGATGTCCGCCTGGCCGTGCGGAGGCAAACGGATCCGTCCAGACTTACAATGGAAGTCAATGGGGACGGATCCGTTTGAAGTTGACACAGTATGGCTTAATTTTCAAACGGATCCGTCCCCCATTGACTTTCAATGTAAAGTCAAAACGGATCCGTTTGCACTATCATGGTAATGTTCATGGTAATGCAAACGGATCCGTTCTGAACGGATCTAAGCATTTGCATTATAGGAGCGGATCTGTCTGTGCAGACACCAGACGGATCCGCCCTGAACGCAAGTGTGAAAGTAGCCTGAGATTGTTTTCTTGTGACACATTGTGCTTCATAATAGTCATAAATTTGAGTCAATAAATTTCACCTTTATTTGTGAAAGAATCCCAAATTTACCAAAAATTTTGAAAAATTCCCAAATTTTCTAATTTCATTTCCTCTACTATTATAATAGTAATAAGATAGTAATACCTCATATAATAGTCATTACTTTACATTTCCCATATGTCTACTTCATGTCTGGATCATTTTGAAAATGGCATTTTATTTTTTTGGGGATGTTAGAAGGCTTAGGAGTTTAGAAGCAAATCTTGACATTTTTCAGAACATTTCCAAAGCCCACTTTTTAAGTACCAGTTCAGGACTGAAGTCACTTTGTGGGGCTTACATAATAGAAATCACCCAAAAATTACCCTATTTTAGAAACTAAACCCCTCAAGGTATTCAAAACAGATTTTACAAACTTTGTTAACCCTTTAGGTGTTCCACAAGAATTAATAGAAAATGGAGATAAAATTTTAGAATTTCACTTTTTGGGCAGATTTTACATTTTAATCTTTTTTATCCAGTAACAAAGCAAGGGTTAACAACCAAACAAAACTCAATATTTATTACCCTGATTCTGTGTTTTACAGAAAAACACCCCACATGTTATTGTAAACTGCTATATGGCAGCACGGCATTGTGCAGAAGGAAAGGAACGCCATATGGTTTTTGGAAGGCAGATTTAGCTGAACTGGTTTTTAGATGCCATGTCACATTTGTAGCCCCCCTGATGCACCCTTACAGTAGAAACTCAAAAAAGTAAAAAAAAATTGGAAACTACGGGATAAAGTTTTATTTGTACTATTTTTGGGTACATGTGATTTTTTATTGCTCTATATTACGTTTTATGTGATGATGTTTTGGCACTGTTTTTATTTTTTATAACATTCAACTCATAGGGTAGATCATGTGCTATTTTTATAGACAGGTTGTTACGAACGCAATGATATCAAATAGGTCTACTTTCTATGTTTGTTTGTTTCAGTTTTACATAACAAAGCATTTTTGAAAAAAATTATGTTTTTGTGTCTCCATTTTCTGAACTGTTTTTCTATTTTTCTGCCGATTGTCTTGTGCAGGGGTTAGTTTTTTGTAAGAAGAGTTGACGTTTTTATTAGTACAATTTTTGGGTACAAATGATTTTTTGATCATTCATTATTACACTTTATGGGGCAAGGTGACCAAAAATGGGGCAAGGTGACCAAAAATGTGGTTGTTTTGGCAAAGCTTATATTTATTTTTACAGCGTTTACCTGAGGGATTAGGTTATGTGACTTTTTTATAGTGCCGATCGTTATGGACATGGCAACACCTAATATGTCTTCTTTTTCTTATTTATTTAAGTTTTACACAATAATAGGATCTTTAAAACCAAAATAATGATGTTTTAGTGTCTTCATAGTCTGAGAGCCAAAGCTTTTTTATTAGTTGACTTATTGTCTTAGGCAAGAACTCATTTTTTGTGAAATGAGGTGACGGTTTGATTTGTACTATTTTTTTGGGGGTATATGCCTTTTTGATCACTTGGTGTTGCAATTTTTGTGATGTAATGTGACAAAAATGGCTCTTTTTTGCACAGTCTTTTTTTTTTTTACAGTGCTTACCTGAGGGGTTAGGTCATGAGATACTTTTATAGAGAAGGTTGTTACGGATGCGGCAATACCTAATATGTTACCTTTTTTATTTATTTCAATTTAACACAATAATAGTAGTTTTGAAGCAAAAAAATCATATTTTAGTTTCTCCATTGTCTGAGAGTTATAGCTTTTTTTTTATTTTTTGACCGATTGTCTTAGGTAGGGTACAGTTTTTTGTGGGATGAGGTGTCGGTTTTATTGGTGCTATTTTGGGGGACATATACCTTTTTGATCACTAGCTGTTGCAATTTTTGTGATGTAAGGTGGCAAAAATGGCTTTTTTAAAACAGTTTTTATTTTATTTTTTTACGGCGTTGACCTGAGGGGTTAGGTCATGTGATATTTTTATAGAGCTGGTTGTTACGGATGTGCCAACACCTAATATGTATTTTTTTATGTATTACACTTTAGCATAATAATAGCAGTCTTGAAAAAAAAAAATATGTTTTAGTGTCTCCATGTTCTGAGAGCTATAGTTTTTTTTTATTATTTTGGGCGATTGTCTTAGGTCTGGGCTAATTTTTTGCTGGATGAGGTGACGGTTTTGTTGATGCCATTTTGTGGGACATTTACACTGTTTTTTTTTTTTTTGTTATGGTGTTTATCGGTCAGTGTGGCTCAAGTGATATTTTTATAGAACCGGTTATTACGAATCAGCAATATCTACAAACCGGATTCAAAAATAGTTGGGACACTATTCAAATTGTGAATAAAAACTGAATGCAATGATGTGGAGGTGCCAACTTCTAATATTTTATTCAGAATAGAATATAAATCACGGAACAAAAGTTTAAACTGAGAAAATGTACCATTTTAAGGGAAATATATGTTGAATCAGAATTTCATGGTGTCAACAAATCCCCAAAAAGTTGGGACAAGGCCATTTTCACCACTGTGTGGCATCTCCCCTTCTTCTTACAACACTCAACAGACGTCTGGGGACTGAGGAGACCAGTTTCTCAAGTTTAGGAATAGGAATGCTCTCCCATTCTTGTCTAATACAGGCCTCTAACTGTTCAATCGTCTTGGGCCTTCTTTGTTGCACCTTCCTCTTTATGATGCGCCAAATGTTCTCTATAGGTGAAAGATCTGGACTGCAGACTGGCCATTTCAGTACCCGGATCCTTCTCCTACGCAGCCATGATGTTGTGATTGATGCAGAATGTGGTCTGGCATTATCTTGTTGAAAAATGCAGGGTCTTCCCTGAAAGAGATGACGTCTGGATGGGAGCATATGTTGTTCTAGAACCTGAATATATTTTTCTGCATTGATGGTGCCTTTCCAGACATGCAAGCTGCCCATGCCACACGCACTCATGCAACCCCATACCATCAGAGATGCAGGCTTCTGAACTGAGCGTTGATAACAACTTGGGTTGTCCTTGTCCTCTTTGGTCCGGATGACATGGCGTCCCAGATTTCCAAAAAGAACTTTGAATCGTGACTCGTCTGACCACAGAACAGTCTTCCATTTTGCCACACTCCATTTTAAATGATCCCTGGCCCAGTGAAAACGCCTGAGCTTGTGGATCTTGCTTAGAAATGGCTTCTTCTTTGCACTGTAGAGTTTCAGCTGGCAACGGCGGATGGCACGGTGGATTGTGTTCACTGACAATGGTTTCTGGAAGTATTCCTGAGCCCATTCTGTGATTTCCTTTACAGTAGCATTCCTGTTTGTGGTGCAGTGTCGTTTAAGGGCCCGGAGATCACGGGCATCCAGTATGGTTTTACGGCCTTGACCCTTACGCACAGAGATTGTTCCAGATTCTCTGAATCTTCGGATGATGTTATGCACAGTTGATGATGATAGATGCAAAGTCTTTGCAATTTTTCGCTGGGTAACACCTTTCTGATATTGCTCCACTATCTTTCTGCGCAACATTGTGGGAATTGGTGATCCTCTACCCATCTTGGCTTCTGAGAGACACTGCCACTCTGAGAAGCTCTTTTTATACCCAATCATGTTGCCAATTGACCTAATTAGTGTTAATTGGTCTTCCAGCTCTTCGTTATGCTCAAATTTACTTTTTCCAGCCTCTTATTGTTACTTGTCCCAACTTTTTGGGGATTTGTTGACACCGTGAAAATTTGAATCAACGTATTTTTCCTTTAAAATGATACATTTACTCGGATTAAACGTTTGATCTGCCATCTACGTTCTATTACAAATAAAATATTGACATTTGCCATCTCCACATCATTGCATTCAGTTTTTATTCACAATTTGTTTAGTGTCCCAACTTTTTTGGAATCCAGTTTGTAATATGTGTGTTTTTTTTGTTTTGTTTTTTATTATAAAATAAGGGGAAAAGGACATTTTTTTTCTTTTTTTTTTTACTTAAAAACGGTATTATTTTATTAAAAACACATTTTTTTTTAACTTTTTTCTTTACTTTATTTATGGGCGTCTGATCCCCTCTGCAATGCTTTACAATACATCTGTATTGTAATGCATTGCCTGCACTACTACAGTGAGTAGTACACTAAAAGGTTGCCTAGGTGAGGCTGGGTCTCCTGGGCAACTGTAGAAGCAGGTCCCGATGCCGTGCAAGGCATTGGGCAGCCTCTGCACGGAATCAAGCTGCCTTCTGACATATTGAGTCCACGTCACAGCAGCGTGGGGACTCAATGCGCTCCCTCACCCGACACAAACCCCTTCTATGTCGTGGTCAGCGCGGACCACGGAATAGAAGGGGTTAATCCGCCGGCATCTCCTTTTGCAGTGATCCCGGAGAGTACAGAACGGGCATGGCTACCAGGGACTGCCGGGCCCCTGCAGTGATAACCATGTACCCGCTGGATCACCATGACTTACTATTACGTCAAATTGTGGGAACGCAGTGGCTTCTATGACATAATAGTATGTCATGTGTCGGGAAGGGGTTAAATCTATCCACCTGCTGTTTGCTGTTTTTATAATTTCTTTGTCCTCCTCACTGAGACAGAAGCAAATGCTCAGTACCTTCTTTCAACTGCCACCAGTTGCACTAGAAAGGACACACCCCAAGAATAGACATAGCTAATAGCATGCAATAAATTTAGAAGAACAATTGGGGAGATCTGTGGATCCATCTGAGGTACAGAGCTTGTTCTAGCTTTGTTAGGAAAAAGTTGTCATGTACTAGATTATGTATGATTTTCATGTGTTAAATTATTCATTGGATAATCCCTTTAATACCTTCTAAACAGGTAATATCAGTCACTCATATCCTTCATAAATAAAATAACCTAATATAGCAACTTGTCCATAAATACAATAACCAGCAGTGTGATCTGACAGATCAATATGCCGCTTTTCGCTTATTTCAGGTAAACTAAACTGAAGGTCAGCTAATTGGTCCTTATGACAGACCTTGACTTTATTAGGATACTTTCAATAAAGGATTGGGAGTTTCAATGCACAGGGGGACATAGGCTACAATAAGATAATATAAATCAAATCCCCCTACAGTATTGTTTTATCAGAGACTAATTGGATTTCTGCAACCCTCAAGATACACTTAGAGATGACAAAGCTTTCAATATTCTTCTGACAGAAAACACATTTATTTATTTGTACCCAATTGTATGAAGAACTTCTAAAGCCAGAACACTTACTGTTCTATATAATTTTCTGCTATGTGACCTCCACCTTCAGTATTACTGTAGTGTAGCTTCATTAGTCCCATAGGAGAATATTTAGAATAATTAGTATGACATTAAAGATGGTCCTTTGTCAGTAGAAAAAATTGTTTTCATGTTATAATAGTCAGCACTACATTTAGGTTAAGACAATACCTATCCATATGCTCTGCTAGGCTATATGGACATCCTAATATGAACAAAGATGGGCTATAAAAATAGTTAAGGGTCTTAAAGTGAATCTATCCCCATGATCTTGGACTGTTATGTGGAGTAGCACATTAGTAGGAAAACTGAAAAATAATTATTCTAAAGATTCTCCCATGGCACTACTGTAGCTACAGTATGGTCTTTTGCTCTATAGTTAAATTGTCTTACAAGGCTAGCCGTTTATCTGAATAGTCACCAAGTGATACTACATTCCCGCAGCAAAACAACCGCTTTGGGGCACCACAAAATATACCCAGGTTGATCAGTTCATTGCTCTGGAGCTCTGGTTGCCTCTAGTGGGACAACCCCTTTAAGATGATATGCATATGTTGATATTTTTGCATGTAATGTTCCTAGTGATGAACGCTTTCAAACTTGCATCCAAACTTGGCTTAGGTTCCAAGTGCTACCTCAGAACCGAGGCCAAGTTGGGACCCAAGTTTATTCAAGTTTTTCAACAAAAATCTGAAGTTTTGAACGAAGTGACTTTGGATCTGTGATCCAAAGCTCGCATCGCTCATCACTTATCGTTCATTCATGGAAAGTAAACATGTGTAGCCCTATATTGTACATGTGATTCTAAGATTCAAACTTCACTGTCTTCAAACAAGTGTCCTTTTTCCTCAAGATGTGGGTATAGAGCTAAATCTTGATAACACGCGGTCCAGCACAGAAGAGCCAACCTCTGCGGTTACTACTCTGTTATGTGCTTTCATAGAAAAAAAAAACCACTAGTTTGATGACAGCAATGCTCAAATCTTAGATACCGGTGAGGACTGGTTCCAAAGAGGTGTGAAAAAGGCAATTTATGTCAACTGGAAAAACGAAAAATTGAATAGAGGTGGAAGGGTGCAACAACTATTGACTGCCACTTACACTGCTGTTCTAATACCTCTCCTGAGGCAGTTTAATCCCACCTAATAGTTTAACCCCTTAAGGACACAGGGCGTACAGGTACGCCCTTGTGCCCTGGTACTTAAGGACACAGGGCGTACATGTACGCCCTGTGCATTTTCAATCACCGCCGCGCGGCCGGCGGCGATCGGAACCCCGTGCCTGCTCAAATCATTGAGCAGGCACTTGGGGCAAATGCGTCGGGGGGTCCGGTGACCCCCCCATGTATGCGATCGCAAAAACCGCAGGTCAATTCAGACCTGCGGTTTTCTGCGTTTCCGGGTTATTCGGGTCTCTGAAGACCCGATAACCCGGAACAGGATGGTGATGGTGGTGTGATTTCACTCCACCAATCACCATCCAGCGATCCTGAGTGGTGATGGTGACATCACCACTCAGGATCGCTTTCTGATTGGTCAGGGGGCGGTGCGGCGGCAGATTCAAAAGAGGCAGGCGCCCCTCTCCTCCTCCTTTTGTGTTCCAGCGCCGGAGGAGAGAGGAGCTGCCTGCTTGTGTCCACCATCGCTGCCAGCACCCCTGATCTGTGCCCCCAGGACCCGATCTGTGCCCCAGCACCCCATCAGGTACATAGGGACAGCTAGGGAAAGTTTGGGATAGGCAGGGAAAAAAAAGGGAAAGTTAGTTTTTTTTTACTTTTTATTGCATCACCCTAGTTAGGGTGTCTGGGGTCCACAGCACAGCTGTGTGACCCTAGACCCCCCAGGGGTGCTGCCACTTGCCCCCCCCCCCCCGCCACTTGCCCCCCCCCCCCCCACCTTTTTTGGGGTGCTTTTTTTTTTTTTTTTTTTTTGAGTTCGCTGACTGTGACCGGCACTTAGCGTCCGGCCACTGTAAGCGCATCGCACACCCCACCGCTGATCAACTTCGGACGGTTGATCAGCAGTTTTGAATTTTTTTTCCTCACTTTTTTGCCCTTTTTTTAGTTAGTTTTATTTATTTTTTTCTGTTAGTTTTAGGGTGAGTTCGTGAACACCCGTGCCCCCTCACACACGCACACCAAATAAAGAGTTACACACACGCACATATACACGCAGACACACACTCCCCTATGGCCCGCCGGACGTTCTCGGCCGAGGAGGCATACGCCCAGCTTGCCTCCGAGTCCGAGAGTCCCAGTGAGGATGAGGATGACCCCACATTCCTGTTGTCATCCGCATCCTCCTCATCATCTAGCGATGATGATGAGCCCCCAAGGCGGCGGAGACGCCGCCAGGCGGAGCAAGGGGACCGCCATGTTAGGGACCCTGTGGCCCACACTAGTACGAGCAGCTCTGGGGCTCGTACTGGTTTCCCGGCCCACCAGTTAAATCCACCGGAGCACCCTGCCGGTGAACTTGTCTGGTGTAGCCCAGAGCGATACGAGCCCGTGATTCCTGATTTTGTAGGCCAATCAGGAATCCAGATTTCCACAGTGGGCTACACTGAATATGACTTTTTTTGTCATTTTTTCAGTGACTCACTGGTAAATCTGATGGTGGAGCAGACGAATCTGTACGCCCAACAGTTCGTCGCTCAACACCCGGGCTCCTTTTTGGCCAGGCCCGGTGGCTGGACGCCGGTCAGTGCAGCCGAAATGAGGACATTTTGGGGCCTCGTGCTGCATATGGGCCTGGTCAAGAAACCCAGTGCCAGGCTGTACTGGAGTGGGGACGTCCTATATCAGACCCCACTTTACAGTACGGTTATGACACGCTCCCGGTTTGAGGCCATCAGGAAATGTCTGCATTATTCCGATAATGCAGCATGTCCACCCCGAGGTGATCCTGCCCATGACCGTCTGTACAAGATACGGCCGGTCATCGATCACTTTGGGGCCAAATTCATGGAGGCCTATGTACCTGGAAGGGAGGTCGTGGTTGATGAGTCTCTCATTGCGTTCAAGGGGAGACTCATTTTCCGCCAGTATGTGCCTTCCAAGCGGGCGAGGTATGGCGTGAAGCTATACAAAATTTGTGAGAGTACCTCAGGGTACACTTACAAATTTCGTGTGTACGAGGGGCGAGATTCCCGGATTCAACCACCAGAATGTCCCCCCACTCTGGGTGTTACCGGGAAACTCGTGTGGGACCTTATGTACCCACTGCTGGATAAGGGTTACCACTTGTACGTGGATAACTTTTATACCAGTATCCCCTTGTTCCAGTCCCTTGCCGCCAGATCCACGTCCGCTTGTGGGACCGTGCGGAAAAATCAACGCGGCCTCCCTGCCCACCCCCTCCAGGTACCCATCCCCAGGGGTGAGACCCGTGCCCTTACCACTGGAAACCTGTTGCTGGTCAGGTATAAGGACAAGAGGGATGTCCTTATGCTGTCCACAATTCATGGTAACGGCATCACCCCTGTCCCTGTGCGAGGTACCGCGGCAACGGTCCTCAAGCCCGATTGTATCGTCGCCTACAATCGGTATATGGGAGGAGTTGATCTCTCGGATCAAGTCCTCAAGCCATATAACGCCATGCGCAAAACCCGGGCATGGTACAAAAAAGTTGCGGTCTACTTGGTGCAGGTTGCCATGTACAACTCTTTTGTACTATCCCGAAGCGCTGGCAGCACAGGGACATTCCTCCAGTTCTATGAGGCAGTCCTCAAGGCCCTGATCTTTTCGGACCGGGAAAGAGCAGGCCGGAGTACCTCGGGAACTGTAGGCGCCCGGATCGTCCCTGGCCAACACTTTCCAGGTGTGGTCCCCCATACTGGAAAGAAGGGACGAACCCAAAAAAAGTGCAGAGTGTGTCGCAGGAGGGGTATACGGAAGGACACGACTACTCAGTGCGACACATGCCCCGATCATCCGGGCCTCTGCATTGACGGTTGCTTCAGGGAGTATCACACTTCCATGGAGTACTAAATTTATATCCCAATTTAGGACTGACATGGGATAAAAAAAAAAAATGGTTCTCAGACTTGAGACACCCAAAAAAACTAAAATAATTTATTAAAAGTAGACATAGGTATTGCCGCGTCTGTAATAATCTCCTCTATAAAAATGCCCCATGACCTAACCCCCCAGATTAACACGGTCCAGAAAAAAAAAAAAGGTGCAAAAAAAGTTTTTTTTTGTCACCTTACATAATAAAAAGTTTAATAGCAAGCGATCAAAAAGTCATATAGCCCCCAAATTAGTGCCAATACAACCGTCATCTCATCCCGCAAAAAATGAGCCCCCACATAAGATAATCAGATAAAAAAAATATTTGAAAATGACCCTTAGACTTTAGAGATACAAACTTTTTTTTAGGGTATCAAAAAGGATAATATAGTCTAAAACCTAAATTATTGTAAAAAAAAAGTTGACTTATTAGGTATCGCCACGTCCGTAAGAATCTCCTCTATAAAAATACCCCATGACCCAACCCCCCAGATTAACACAGTAAAAAAAAAAAAAAAAAAAATAGGTGCAAAAAATTTTTTTTTTGTCACCTTACATAACAAAAAGTTTCATAGCAAGCGATCAAAAAGTCATATAGCCCCCAAAATAGTGCCAATAAAACCGTCCGCTCATCCCGCAAAAAATGAGCCCCCACATAGGATAATTGGCTAAAAGAAAATTAAAAAAATTACACTTAGACTTTAGAGATACCCAAAAAAAAAAGTTGTATCAAAAAAGATAATATAGTCAAAAACCTAAATAATTGTAAAAAAAAGTAGACTTATTAGATATTGCCGCGTCCGTAAGAATCTCCTCTATAACAATATCCCATGACCTAACTACCCAGATTAACACGGTTAAAAAAAAAACAAAAAAACGGTGCCAAAACCGCTATTTTTGGCACTTTTCCATTTCAGTCCGTTTTTTCCGGTAAGAAAACAAGGGTTAACAACCAAACAAAAGTTAAAATTTATTACCCTGATACTGCAGTTTACAGAAACGCCACATTTGTGGTCGTAAACTGCTGTATCCGTAAAAGGGAGGCTGCAAAAGGAAAGGACCGACATGGTTTCTGGAAGGCCGATTTTGATGGCCTTTTTTATTGACACCATATCCCTTTTGAAGCCCCCCTGATGCCCCCCTAGAGTAAAAACTCCCTAAAATTGACCCCATCTAAGAAACTACACCCCTCAAGGTATTCAAAAATGATTATACAAACTTTATTAACCCTTTAGGTGTTCCTCAACAGTTAATGGCAAATGGAGATGAAATATCAGAATTTCAATTTTTGGTAACCTTACCTCACAAAAATGTAATATAGAGCAACCAAAAATTATATTTACCCTAAAAATACTCCCCCAAAAAATGCCACCTTATCCCGTAGTTTCCAAAATGGGGTCACTTTTAGGGAGTTTCGACTCCAGGGGTGCATCAGGGGGGTTGAAACAGGACACGGTGTAAATAAACCGGTCCATAAAAATCAGCCCTCCAAAAACCAAACGGCGCACCTTTCACTCTACGCCCCGCTGTGTGGCCGTACAGTAGTGTACGGCCACATATTGGGTATTTCTGTAAACGGCAGAGTCAGGGTAATAAAGATACAGTCTTGTTTGGCTGTTAACCCTTGCTTTGTTAGTAGAAAACATGGGTTAAAATGGAAAATAAGGCAAAAAAATGAAATTTTCCAATTTCATCCCCATTTGCCAATAACTCTTGCGCAACACCTAAAGGGTTAACGACGAATGTAAAATCAGTTTTGAATACCTTGAGGGGTGTAGTTTCTTAGATGGGGTCACTTTTAGGGAGTTTCTACTCTAGGGGTGCATCAGGGGTCTTCAAATGGGACATGGTGTAAATAAACCAGTCCATAAAAATCAGCCCTCCAAAAACCAAACGGCGCACCTTTCACTCTACGCCCCGCTGTGTGGCCGTACAGTAGTGTACGGCCACATATTGGGTATTTCTGTAAACGGCAGAGTCAGGGTAATAAAGATACAGTCTTGTTTGGCTGTTAACCCTTGCTTTGTTAGTAGAAAACATGGGTTAAAATGGAAAATAAGGCAAAAAAATGAAATTTTCCAATTTCATCCCCATTTGCCAATAACTCTTGCGCAACACCTAAAGGGTTAACGACGAATGTAAAATCAGTTTTGAATACCTTGAGGGGTGTAGTTTCTTAGATGGGGTCACTTTTAGGGAGTTTCTACTCTAGGGGTGCATCAGGGGTCTTCAAATGGGACATGGTGTAAATAAACCAGTCCATAAAAATCAGCCCTCCAAAAACCAAACGGCGCACCTTTCACTCTATGCCCCGCTGTGTGGCCGTACAGTAGTTTACGGCCACATATTGGGTGTTTCTGTAAACGGCAGAGTCAGGGTAATAAAGATACAGTCTTGTTTGGCTGTTAACCCTTGATTTGTTAGTGGAAAAAATGGGTTAAAATGGAAAATTAGACAAAAAAATGAAATTTTCCAATTTCATCCCCATTTGCCAATAACTCTTGCGCAACACCTAAAGGGTTAACAACGAATGTAAAATCAGTTTTGAATACCTTGAGGGGTGTAGTTTCTTAGATGGGGTCACTTTTAGGGAGTTTCTACTCTAGGGGTGCATCAGGGGTCTTCAAATGGGACATGGTGTAAATAAACCAGTCCATAAAAATCAGCCCTCCAAAAACCAAACGGCGCACCTTTCACTCTATGCCCCGCTGTGTGGCCGTACAGTAGTTTACGGCCACATATTGGGTGTTTCTGTAAACGGCAGAGTCAGGGTAATAAAGATACAGTCTTGTTTGGCTGTTAACCCTTGCTTTGTTAGTGGAAAAAATGGGTTAAAATAAAAAATTTGACAAAAAAAAGAAATTCTCAAATTTCATCCCCATTTGCCAATAACTCTTGTGCAACACCTAAAGGGTTAACAACGTATGTAAAATCAGTTTTGAATACCTTGAGGGGTGTAGTTTCTTAGATGGGGTCATTTTTGGGTGGTTTCTATTATGTAAGCCTCGCAAAGTGACTTCAGACCTGAACTGGTCCCTAAAAATGTCGTTTTTGTAAATTGCTGAAAAATTTCAAGATTTGCTTCTAAACTTCTAAGCCTTATAACATCCCCAAAAAATAAAATATCATTCCCAAAACAATTCAAACATAAAGTAGACATATGGGGAATGTAAAGTCATCACAATTTTTGGGGGTATTACTATGTATTACAGAAGTAGAGAAACTGAAACTTTGAAATTTGCAAATTTTTCCAAAAATTTGTTAAATTAGGTATTTTTTGGTGCAAAAAAAAATATTTTTTTGACTTCATTTCACCAGTGTCATGAAGTACAATATGTGACGAAAAAACAATCTCAGAACGGCCTGGATAAGTCAAAGCGTTTTAAAGTTATGAGCACTTAAAGTGACACTGGTCAGATTTGCAAAAAATGGCCTGGTCCTAAGGTGTAAAAAGGCTGTGTCCCTAAGGGGTTAAGTCATGCAACATACAAACATCTTACCTACATGCTTTCCTTGAACTTGTGATGTTTATGTTGACTTAAGCAGGATTCACCAGTATTTAATGCTAGAGATTTCTTGTACAAGTTATTCTAATTAAGAACGCCAGTTGGATGCTTAGCAAAATATTGTAAAGAAAAATGACATTATTTTTATATAATTGCAAAAAGAATAGGCACAGGTTGCACACAAACTTTAAATTGTGCCTAGTCATATAAGAGCATTCCCCCTATTGGCTAATGGGTTTAAATATAGTGATATATACTTCATATTACAGACAAATGCACATAGAGTTCTGCAACTCAGGCTGATGTTTGAATGTGGAGACATCTAATTATTTTTGCATTCATGAATAGTTTTTTTTTTGGGTACAAATTGTGCATTGTAACTATATTTTTTTTATCCTGATCTGGTCTTGTCTTTTTATTTTATTAAAAGGGATATTATCTGGTCTGTTAATTCATATTAGATTAAAGCTAATATCCAACTTCTTGAATAAGCTGAATTCTAGGCGACTTAAAACATGTGATATAGACAAAACCGAAAAAAAATATCTAGCTTTACTACAGGAATTCCACCAAGCTAGCATTTAAATAGGATTTATACTGAAGAAATTACTTGAAGTTCAAGACCAATATTCTTGAATTTATGATGCCATGCATGGTACTAATATCATGCAATTTCTCCCACTGGTAACAATGGGTAATATTGATTGATGCCTGTGTATTGAATAGCATTGCAATTATTAAGAAGGCGAAGGACAATCTTTCTGCCTCCTGTGCTGGGTTAAAGCCATGTGTGAGCCTAGATTTTGTACAAACATTATGTGATCTTTATTCATTTAAGAGGTTTCTAGGTCAGGAGCAAGAATAAGTACCTACTTCTAACAATAAATCCTATTGGCCTCCTATTGCTTTGGCAACATAATTTCATGGTTGCCACAGGGAACACACTGCAAGGCTTTTCTATTTAGCAGTATCCATCTTTTTCATTTCTCTCAATATTGAACATTTTATACATTCATTTATTGTAAATTGTGTTGCTGTTAGATCATAAATAATCAGATTTCTTTCGAGTTCTGCAAGTATATGTGTTAGAAATGTCAGCTATTTATTGGTATTGTGATCTGATTAGTATTTTGTGTACATTGCTTGTCTGTTTAAAATAATTTATAAATCCATATACATTTTGTCCACCTTAATTGTTTTCATATATAATAGGATTTGGTATATGACCAATGTATTTTTAGAAATTTGAAATTTTTCAATTGAGTCAGAATTGGGATTTCCAAGGGACTTCAGTTATAGTTGACTTTGTCTTTACCTTTCCTCTTAGTCTGATATATCCCAAAATGAGTTATACAGGATGGCAATCTTTTTAAAAAATAGGCATAACCCAAAATATATTTTTTTTTTCAAAGCTGGTCATCGTGTGTCATCGTGTGTCATAGGCAACTCTATAATCAAGAATGGAGCACCATCAATTTGTATATAGCCCTGTAGTGATATTTCGAGCCCAGTCTTTATATACTGCATATAGGTCTATATTTGGGCGAGGATCAACTATAACTATATATAGAGCCCTATAGTGAGATATAGAATGTGGGAGTTACAGATGTGTCCACACTTAACTGATCACTTATCTTAACATGTCCTGAGATGTGTGTCACGAAATGACGTTATATCTAAATTGGATAAATTGCAATACAACGTTTAGACAGCAGGTTTTGCTTTGTGTTACCAGCTATACAACGTTCAGACAGCAGGTGGCGCATTGTGTTACTAGCTAAATACCTGAACTTAAGGTAAAGACCTGGTAATGGAATTATAATTGTGAAATTTGGCTGGGTTCACATCAGGTCTTTGTCTTACATTTAACATATATAAAAAATATATATTGTATACATTAAACAAGCTCTGAGAGAGCTGTACCTGACATTCCTCTGACTGTTATCACCCCAGAACTGGCCGATTTATTGTATGCCACAAGTCACGGACAGCTGCATCGTTTTGCACAAGCAATCTTCCAAGATCATGTGCCCCATGCGATGTACCTGACCTGGGTCAAGACAGTGAACTTTGATGGCAGTCGGGAAAAGAGAGCTCTGCCCAGCAGCTTGAAGGAGGATTTTATTTTCCTGATGCCGGAATAGGTTCAGGCTGGGACTAACAGAGATTGGCATTATCCGTGACACCTTGAATGCCTTGCAACAGATGCCCAGAGTCCAGCCATGGAAAAGCCATAAAGAACTACTAGCATCCTAGCAGCCATTGTGACTTTTTATTTATAAATTTGACAGTCCGAGAAAGTTGCAAGTTATTAGAGTCTGTAAATTAACAGTTTTATTTTGTGATAAGACATTACACAATAATTTTTTGAAGCAAGTTTTATTTTTTTTAAACAAACAGCATTTCTGCCATGCTACATAAGCATTTGCCCATTGCAAATATAATGTATATTGTGTGGTAATACAGAATGTACTTAGATTTGTGTGATTATTTTTGCTTGCGTTTTTGTAAGTAAAATATTTTTTAAAACTAAATAACCACATGTATCTGTTGGGTTTTATATTTTAATTGTAAAGTAAAAATATGACTGCAGGTACAATGCACACAGAAGGACAATAAATAAAATAATATAGAAAAAGGTATATGAAATGTACTTTACAATCAGAAGTGTAAAATACAACTTTGGGATTGTGAGTGATTTAACCCTTTCCAAACCTATTCTATATGGGGAGGAGCAATGGCATTAGTGTTTGCTCCTCCCAATAGTATGAAGGAGATCGCTACATGTAATAGCAGCTGTCTCCTTCAATAACAGCAACGCAACGATTCCCAAGTAATAATATCACCATAGTGCCCTCAGTATTTATAATGCCGCCCCTGTAGGTTCCTATGTATTTCTAATGCCCTCTGCCCTCTGAAGTGTCTATATATATATATATATATATATATATATAAATACAAAAATTGGACTGCACTCCAAGCAATTCTTTGAAAAAATCTGTGTTTATTCACCCATCAATGGCAAAGCGACGTTTCGGCTCCAACTGAGCCTTTCTCATATATATATATATATACTATAGAAGAATGGCGGCACTGACAAAAAAGTATCTCACAGTATGCACTTGTTGTTTGCTCGAGAAAGGCTCTAGTTCAGAGCCGAAACGTTGCATCACATGAGTGAATAAAGAAAAACCTTTTCTGTTGATTCCAGGAGTGCTGTTTGTTTATATATATATATATATATATATATATATAGCCTGGTATGTTAGCATTTAGCATTATAGCTTCTCCCAAATTTCCAATCATCTAAGTGTTTAAGGCCTCATATTTACTGCTTAAGTCAAGGTTCCAGTCTCCATGCCCTGTCTCTTTATTAGCTGTTTGTTTGCTCTGACTATTCACCATTGTATTCAGCTGTTCTTTGATTAGTCCCTGATTAAGTCTGTGAAGGTTCTCATTTATCCACGTCATGGTATATCTGTAAAAAATAAATCAAGGCAACTGGACGTACTGTAGATTTCTTGAAAATGTTTCACTCGTTCTTCCAACGAGCTTTCTCAATTCTGAGTGACTGTACAATAATTTTCTGGGAATAAATATGTAACTGAATTGACATCTTGTAATTATACCCAGCATTGGGTAAGCCCCTCCTCTATTGTTCACACCTAGAAGTTTAAATGTAAGGCTTTAGTTCTTCTGAGACATTGGTTTTCATCCAAAATCTAAATTACTAAGTGCACAAAATCAAATTATTCCCGAATTGTAACTAATGAAATATACACTGCAAACAATGTTTCTGCTTTGCAGAATTATTACCACTATTTTCCTGCACTGCAAAAATCCCTGCACCCAGCAAGGAACTTCTTATCTCTCCCTCCATCTGACCTCCTGCTTATATCTGTTCCTTAACATAAAACCTTCCTCTCTAGAGGGAATTGTAAGAATGATAGAGACAGAAAAACCTGGGAATGTAAAATGAGCCACTGTATCACACATAATAGGATTAGATACGCAGCTCAGCAGGCAGTATCACACATGATAGGATTAGATCCATAGCTCAGCAGACATTATCACACATGTTAGGTTTAGAAACACAGCTCAGCAGAAAGTATCACACAGGATAGGATATTAGATACACAGCTCAGCAGAAAGTATCACACATATTAGGTTTAGATACACAGCTCAGCAGAAAGTATCACACATGATAGGATTAGATACATAGAAACATAGAATGTGTCGGCAGATACACAGCTCAGCAGGCAGTATCCCACACAATAGGCTTAGATACACAACTCTGCAGACAGTATCACACATGATATAATTAGATACACAGCTCAGCAAGCAGTATCGCACATGATATGATTAGATACACAGCTCAGAAGGCAGTATCACACACAATAGGCTTAGATACATAACTCTGCAGACAGTATCACACATAATATGATTAGATTTGCAGCTGAGCAGACAGCATAACACATGATATGATTAGATACATAGCTAAGCAGACAGTATCACACATGATATTTGGATTCTGGATTTAGTGTCCCATTATTCTCATGTGTTTGACTTTCACACATTTAATATTCACAATAGATCTCACCAAATCTAGCTAGGTCTGCTGCTAAATATCTCATATTTGAGGCTAGCTTCTCTGCAGCTTAAGCAAAAAGCCAAATGTGGAGCACTCACCGCCCAATGGTTGTGATGTGTATTGCAGCTATTTAGAGCTTAGTTACAGTCTCGCAATATGATGCTGTTTTGCTGTCAGGACAAAATTGGCACCACTTCCAGTTTGGAGATCAGGTAAGAGAGGACGTATCTGTATATATACTGCATTTTAGTTATATATGGAGCACTATTAGTACACATACAGTTATATAGCAGTACATATATCCCTATATTTAAACCCATTAGCCAATAAGGGAAATGCTCTTATATGACCAGGCACAATTTCAAGTTGTGCCCATTCTTTTTGCAATTATATAAAACTAATGTATTGTGTATAGGGACGAGGAGCAGTACCAGTGATACCACATAGCATACTGACTGATGAGTGTGGAGTTGGCTGACTTAATGATATCATAACCCGACTGTCTCACCAGGGTTTTTCCTTGTAGAGACAATGACCAATAAAAAATATGTCAGACACATTTTACTTTCCAAACCACCCCCAACCACTAACCATAAGTCACTCTACTTTCTGGAGGTATACTTTGTATATCAAGCATATGTCTCATAAAAAAAATAAAAAAATACAAATGTTTTAACCCCTTAAGGACGTAGGGCGTACCGGTACGTCATAACTTTAAATAGAGATTCCGGCCCCGCGGGGGTTAATCGCAACGGGATGCCGGCTGAAATCATTTAGCCGGCATCCTGTCACAACGCCAGGGCGGTCATGTGACCCCCCGTATCGGCGATCGCCGCAAACCACAGGTCAATTCAGACCTGCGGTTTGCTGCCTTTTCTGCAGCTTCTGATCCCCGCGGTCCCTGACCGCGGGGATCAGAAACTTTAAAATGCCCAAAATGTCGATTTTGCAGCCCCCCCTGCATCCCTGCATGATTTAATGCCGGCGGGTTGCGGGCGGTGCGGGAGGCGGGCGGTGCGGCAGGCAGAATTGCGATCCCCTGCCCGCCTCCTCTTGAAAATTTGTTGGCGTCTAGTGGTTATACCAGGGTGTCAGCAGATCTGTTCAGACAAAGTGTAAAGTAAAATACAGTACAGCACCCTATATAGAGTACTGTACTGTATTATACAGACATCAGACCCACTGGATCTTCAAGAACCAAGTGGGTCTGGGTCAAAAAAAAAAAAAAAAAAAGTTTAAAAAGTTAAGATAAAAAAACACATTTATCACTGAATAAAAATTAAAAAAATTAAATACACTACACATATTAGGTATCGCTGCGTCCGTAACAACCTGATCTATTAAACGGTCATGTTACTTTCCCCGCACAGTGAACGCCATAAAAATAAAAAAATGTAAACAAAATTTAAATTTTGCCCACCTTACTTCCCAAAAAAGGTAATAAAAGTGATCAAAACAAGTTGCATGTACGCCAAAATAGTACCAATCAAACCGTCATCTCATCCCGAAAAAATCATACCCTACCCAAGATAATCGCCGAAAAAATGAAAAAACTATGGCTCTTAGACTATGGAAACACTAAAACATTATTATTTTTTGTTTCAAAAATGAAATCATTGTGTAAAACTTACATAAATAAAAATAAAGTATACATATTAGGTATCGCCGCGTCCATATCGACCGGCTCTATAAAAATATCCTAACCCCTCAGGTGACCATCGTAAAAAAATTAAATTTAAAACGGTGTAAAAAAAGCCATTTTTTGTCATCTTACATCACAAAAAGTGTAATAGCAAGCGATCAAAAAGTCATATGCACCCCAAAATAGTGCCAATCAAACCGTCATCTCATCCCGCAAAAAATGAGACCCTACTTAAGATAATCGCCCAAAAACTGAAAAAAACTATGGCTCTTAGACTATGGAGACACTAAAACATTTTTTGGGGTTTTAAAAAATGAATTCATTGTATAAAACCTACATAAATAAAAAAAATTGTATACATATTAGGTATCACCGCGTCCGTGACAACCTGCTCTATAAAATTACCACATGATCTAACCTGTCAGATGAATGTTGTAAATAACAAAAAAAAAAAAAAGTGCCAAACAAGCTATTTCTTGTTACCTTGCCGCATAAAAAGTGTAACATAGAGCAACCGAAAATCATATGTACCCTAAACTAGTACCAACAAAACTGCCACCCTATCCCGTAGTTTCTAAAATGGGGTCACTTTTCTGGTTTCTACTCTAGGGGTGCATCAGGGGGGCTTCAAATGGGACATGGTGTAAAAAAAAAACAGTCCAGCAAAATCTGTCTTCCAAAAACCGTATGGCATTCCTTTCCTTCTGCGCCCTGCCGTGTGCCCGTACAGCAGTTTACGACCACATATGGGGTGTTTCTGTAAACTACAGAATCAGGGCCATAAATAATTAGTTTTGTTTGGCTGTTAACCCTTGCTTTGTAACTGGAAAAAAATATTAAAATGGAAAATCTGCCAAAAAAGTGAAATTTTGAAATTGTATCTCTATTTTCCATAAAATCTTGTGCAACACCTAAAGGGTTAACAAAGTTTGTAAAATCAGTTTTGAATACCTTGAGGGGTGTAGTTTCTTAGATGGGGTCACTTTTTGGAGTTTCTACTCTAGGGATGCATCAGGGGGGCTTCAAATTGGACATTGTGTCAAAAAACCAGTCCAGCAAAATCTGGCTTCCAAAAACCATACGGCGCACCTTTCCCCCTACGCCCTACTGTGTGCCCGTACAGTAGTTTATGGCCACATATGGGGTGTTTCTGTAAACGGCAGAGTCAGGGCAATAAAGATAAAGTTTTGTTTGGCTGTTAACCCTTGCTTTGTTAGTGGAAAAAATGGGTTAAAATGGAAAATTAGGCAAAAAAATGAAATTCTCAAATTTCATCCCCATTTGCCAATAACTCTTGTGCAACACCTAAAGGGTTAACAAAGTTTGAAAAATCAGTTTTGAATATCTTGAGGGGTGTAGTTTATAGAATGGGGTCATTTTTGTGCGGTTTCTATTATGTAAGCCTCGCAAAGTGACTTCAGACCTGTAGTGGTCCCTAAAAATTGGGTTTTGGTAAATTTCAGAAAAATTTCAAGATTTGCTTCTAAACTTCTAAGCCTTGTAACGTCCCCAAAAAAGAAAATATAATTCCCAAAATAATTCAAACATGAAGTAGACATATGGGGAATGTAAAGTCATCACAATTTTGGGGGTATTACTATGTATTACAGAAGTAGAGAAACTGAAACTTTGAAATTTGCAAATTTTTCGAAATTTGGGGTAAATTAGGTATTTTTTTATGCAAAATTTTATTTTATTTTTACTTCATTTTACCAGTGTCATGAAGTACAATATGTGACAAAAAAAACAATCTCAGAATGGCCTGGATAAGTCAAAGTGTTTTAAAGTTATGAGCACTTAAAGTGACACTGGTCAGATTTGCAAAAAATGGCCAAGTCCTTAAGGTGAAATAGGGCTGTGTCCTTAAGGGGTTAATATCTGCTTGTAGCATGTGCAAACTAGCAATTTCAAGTCAAGAAGGTGAACATGCTAAGCAGACAAGCCGAGTTCTGCCCCTCTGTCTTAATTGAAATCCCTGATGGCAGGACATCATCATCAGTAACCTCATTGAAATCCTGATTCTTTACAATTGTACTCTATGGAGAATATGCCTGTGGTGTCTTTCCAGCCTATGGCACATGCACAAAGTGCCGCTGAAGTCAGTGCAAGTAAAACCTGCTTCTTTAAATATTTGGAACACAAGGGCGCATTCGCAGGATGTTGAGGGAAGTGTCATATTTAAATATATATGTATATATGCCTTGACATATATACATATATATTAGCGCTCGTCTATGGGCTTGTCCAGGTGGGATCTGTAGATATGCACAGAGATGTAGGTAGGCCCCTTGGCGACATACATCTCTGTGTATATGTATTAATGGGAGTAATGTTTTTGCCTGGTGGGTATGTGTATATTTATGGATGTGCCCCAAACATCCATGAATGTGCACATATATGTGGGCATACTTTATGTTGAATATATATATATATATATGGATATATATATGTGTATGGATGTGCCCCAAGCATCCATACACATATAGTATAAGACAAAATGTGCCCCCCCTCCTCCTGCATCTCTGCAGAGGGATGAGGAAGGTCACCAGATGGCTGGACAATCATGTCCAGCCTCTGGTAACCTCAAAAGGCATAGGATCAATAGAGATCCGATGCCTTTTGGTATTTAACTATCCCCAGCTGCTGGGGATAGTCAACATAACAGAGAGGGGGAAACAAACATCCCTCCCTCTGTTATCTGCATACCTCCAGCGCGATAATCATCGCACCGCAGGGTATGCAGAGGCACGACAGGCGGAGGATCAAAGGAATCCTCCGCCTGGAAGCGCGCTCTGGGAGGCGCGGGCCGGCGCGGTGACGTCATATCGCCGCGCCAGCCCACGTGTTCGGGCCGGCGGCGGCGTGCGTGCGCGCCGCAGGATGGGCTGCCTTGGGAGCGAGCGCTGCTGGACTTAAATAATCCGGCAGCGCTCCGCTGAGGCAGTCCGGACCACCACCCCAGCTGAAGAATCATCCCTGGACAAACGAGCCCCCCCTGGGCAACGAGCGAGAAACCATAAGTATCTACCCTATACCACCAACGACCCTCCTCTATACACCCTCCTATCTACCCTATACCACCAACGACCTACCTATACCCTATACACCCTCCTATAATCCTATATCACCCTCCTATCCACCCTGCTCTCATACCTTCCCCTGTTGTATACCCTCACCCCCTGTACCCATTGTTTACCCTATTACCCCTGATTACCTACCCTTACATTGTTTTACCCTAGTCCCTGCCTTGCTGTGCCTACCACCCTAGCCCCTGCCTTGATACCCTTACAGTGCCTACCACCCCTGATTAACCCCTGGTGGTTATCCCAGTCCCTGTTACCCTTGCTGGGATAAACCCCTATATTGTGGTATCCCTGATTAACCCTGTTCACCCCTATTACAGTTTATGGTTTGCTTACACCCCTGTAAGACCACCGTTGACCCTCGTCGTACCCCATAGGGATAGTATAGAACTAGGTGGGTGGGCTGTTAATATACTTGGATGTGTGAATTGCATAGATAGTTTATGGGTGGAATTGGGAACGTGTAGTGTAGTTTAGGATTGTATATTTAGTGCTGTATTGTTAGTGCATTGCGTGCGTAGTGTATTGTAGTAATAAATACTGTGTTACTTGTAACTATCTGTGTAACGTGTAATTATTGGCGATAGTCAGTTCAGTAAGGCGCATGCAGCTAGCGTAGCGATTAGTGTAAGGCATAGCGAAAGCATTGTATTGTTGTTATATATAGGTATAAATAGGCGGAGTCATCAATAGACGGCTCCTCCTATTTATGAATATTAATTATTGAAATTTACATAAATACCAATAATTAATATACCCTTTAACATTGGCGAGCCAGGTAGGAGACAATGTTAAAGGGTATATAAATTATTGGTATTTATGTAAATTTCAATAATTAATATACCCTTTAACACAGGATATTAGCAAGACTGAGGAACATCAATAATAAGGTAGGTGGAGGCATTTAGCACCTACTTCCTTGACTTATCTGTTAATCAGACCTACTTCATTGACTCTAAACTGCTAATTTGCATATGTTGTGAACAGGCATACAAAGATGAAAAGATGTTGTTCATACATGCAATATCAGCACATTTAAATGTTCTGTATTGCTATTAGTGTTCTAGAGATCAGCTAGTGATCTGGCAAGATAAGCAACAATTTATCATGAATCTTTAGTCAATACTTAAAGTAAGCTTATTGATTAACTTTTTTAGGTAATTGACCATTTCTGGCAAAGACTGAACATTCTTAAATTCATTTATAAAATGTGAATCATAAACTTGATAGATCAGTTCACTGAACTCTATTCCAATATCACACCAAAGGGAAATACTTTTGGTTTGAAATCTGCTGACTTGCAGACTAATCTAGTATTATATCAAAGTGTATTTCATCATATTAGAAATACTTTTGGGAATAAAGACCAATAAAGGTTTTCATATGACATAATTAATATAATGGCTATGAACATACATTTGATATACAGTATAATAGTTGTGCTACTTTACTCACTGGTTAGCACTAGCGCCTTGTAGCTCTGGGGTCCTAGGTTCGAATCCAACCAAGGACAACATTTGAATGGGATTTTTTATGTTCTTCTTGTGTTTATGTAAGTTACCTCCGAGTACCCCGGTTTCCTCTCACAATCAAAAGACATACTGATAGCTCATTTGGAGACAGCAAAGAATGATGTCTGTAAAGCACTGTGGAATATGTCAGCATTACATATGTGAGTAAAATAAAAATAAAAAAAACTAGTAACAGGTCTATTGCTTTTTGTATAGATTAAAATAATTCAATACTGAATAGAAGCTTTTTAATGATTATAACTGATTATAACTTATCATATGGGTATAGACTATATGGTCCATGGTATACATAATAAATGGTTGCAACATACAAATAGTCTCAACATATGACATACATGACACTGCAAGGGGTTAATCTATCACTAAGTTTTGCTCTCACTTTCCACTTACATTGAGCATAAATTACACCCAAGAAACATACTGCCACCACCTTGGAAACTCAACACATACTGTGCACTCTGCTCTCTAGCAGTCAAATATTCTTAGAAAGGCTATGGATTATTTTGGAGAATACAAGAACCACATTTTTAAGCTATAATAGGAAAAGATCCTGGTACTTACAAAAAGTAAATTGGTAAGCCAAATGACATAGAAGAAAACATGCAGAACATTAGCAAATAAAATATAGGTATAATATAACAGTAGACTTAACTTTTCTAAGCTTTTATCTCTTCTGCTTCCTTGGGGGTAGAAGAATAAGGGAACACACTTAGTATTGCTTGACTTTTGTTAAATTTGAGATCCATGCTTCATTTTTTTTTAAATATGTTTTTCACTTTTATTCTGATTTTAGAACTACCCAGTAATGTATTAGAAAAAAGTGTTGGTTATTACTGAACAGGAGGAAATAACGGGCAAGTACAGTACCATAAAAACTAAATTCAGGATCTCTCTTTGTCCCTAAAATAGTAAACAAGGGAATTTTGGTTTAGATAAACACATGTCCATCTGCTGGTTATTGAGGACTGCACCAACCAGATATACAACAAACAAGTCGCTCAGCTCTCTTTCCTATAACCCCTATGATCTAAGCTGCTATAATAGTTCTGAGTCAGTTCACAAACAACCATGACAAAAGTATTCATGAACTTTGAACACATCTTTCATTACTATATATGTAAGTGTACAGATTCACGAGGATGTCTAAGGAGTCCTCTTTAGTTCTTATAGGTTTTAGTGGTTTTATCATTTTCTTTTATTTTCTGCATTATCTCTTCTTTTAACTATTTGTAAATACATGTTTAGGTTTGCAATGTACATTTTTAATGCTAAAATAAATATATTTTTGCATATATTTTTGAGTTTTGAACTTTAAATAATCTAGTTCATACAATTGTGTCCACATTTAACTTATAGCAAAGATCATCTGTTCTTTTAAAGGTTACATTAGCTACAGTTCCCTCATTGAAATTATTTTAGAATTTATATGTTTCAAGTTTCTTTACGATACATGTTCTTAAATTAGTTATGATATCTTCACACACACGCTTTGTTGCATATATTTCTATGACTGAAAATTAGCTTCATTCCTCTGAATGGGGTTGGGTTCACTGCAAGCACATATATTGCCATAAACCCCATTCAAATGAATTAAACTGATTTCTAGTTTCAGAAATTTTAGCAGCAAACCCTATTGTTTGAACCCTTATAATTTATTATAATTGTCATCAAAAAGATAGAATAAAGTCACAAACTTAATTCTTATAATCTTGTGTAACAGATAGAATCTGCCACGCTGTATGAAATGTTCCAGATTACATACTGCATCTAATACAGAGTTTCATAATTTGAGATCAGAAAATTAGGACCCCATGTGAATTAATAATTATAACAACGGTGTGCACAGTATGTCTATGGATAATAAACCTCCATATACCACCTACTGAAGAAATATAGAAAGTCACTTTTCTCCAGCTGCAGTGGACGTAAAACAAAAGTAAATTTGAGTTAAACAAAGTTTAATACAAAAAAAAGTGGCACTTTAAAATTAAAATATTTATTTTAAATAGTGCTTAAAAACAAACACATAGAAACATTGGATATATTGCTGAATTCTTCCTCACAAAAAAATATTAACAAAAGTTGTCTAGCTGCTTTGTAGATGTACCTTTAGCTTAGGTACTAAAAGTCAATGTAAATGTACAGTATACTGAAGAAAACACAAGCAATAAATATGAAATTGCTAGCTCCAGGATACTGCTCCTATCTATGGGAAAGAACAGCCTCAAAGAAGCTCAACAAAGGTTCAAAGGTATATGTAAAGTATATAACACATGCAGTCCTTCCTGGGTAGTGCTGCCACTCATAGGCTCTTGATGTTTCAGACTGCATTGCTGCAGTATCCAAGATCTGGTATATGGCTGGAACATATATCTCCTACTGCTTTCTGTATCCTACACTAATTGTTCTTTAAACCACAGGTTCCTTTAAATGTCTGTATAGATGGAGGCACCCCAGCCTTCAGTTCAACTAGCAGGTTCTAGATCAACAAGTGCCAATTTTATTGGGAACAAATTAACCTGTCAGAATACTTTTGGAGTGTGGGATAAACATAGGGAAGCACAATAAATTAAAGAAAAAAGCAGCAATCAAAACCTAGATTCAATTTTCTAGAACTGGTTGAATTAAAAGGGATAAATATAAAAATGGCTCAAAATGATTAAAAAATTAACTAATACCTCATTGATCCCATGCTGCACCAAGTATTCCGAGTTCCCTCTCCAGCATATACAGTGCTGCCCATAATTATTCATACCCTTGGGAAATGTTGACTTAAAGTTACTTTTATTCAACCAGCAAGTCATTTTTTGACGGGAAATGACATAGGTGTCTCCCAAAAGATAATAAGTCGATGAACAAGAGGCATTATTGTGTAAATAAACCCATTTCTGAGCTTTTATTTACATTTGAGCAAAAAGTGTCCAGTCCAAAATTATTCATACCACTATAATAGAATTTCCCTGAATGTTCTTATTGATGATTGTTATGGACATGAATATGGACAATGGTTGTGAAATCACTGTTCCAAGCAACAGGCTTAATGTTGGTCCAAACCCTTAGGATGTTATTCTTGCATCTCCACGGTATTCATCCTTTAATACCTGAACAGGAATGTGGCTTTTTCTGCTGGTTAGCGACTAGACTGCTACCTCCTAGGATGCTGCCAGCAGGAGTAGATTGGCCATAGACCTTACAGGGAAATTTTTGGGTGGGCCGATGCCCAGGGGGCGGCCTAAGCCCGCCTCACAGCCGACCAGTGGAAGTTTTGGGGGATGTATTTTGTGCTGCTGGTAGAAGTATTTTGTGATGGACTGTGGTATTTGGCTCTGTTGGGGTGGTTTAATGCACCACAATATGGTATTGCTGGCCCTGCTTTCCATCAGTTTGGACCCAACTGATGGAAAGCACAGGGACAATTTTAGTATTTTTTTCCAGGGCTACTTTAAGTTCCCAGTCTGCCCCTGGGTCCCAGTATACTTAGTAGCTAACCACTGGGGCAGTAGTCAGAAGATCTCAGAGAAAGGAATCAAGATGTCCAAGCAGTTAAAATAGGACACCATTTAGACTAAAGACCGATCAAAAGCAAGACACACAAGAAACATAAGAGATATGAAATTCCTCAACCAGGGCAGGTTATAGCACACAAGAGACATCCATCAAGCTGACACAGAACTCAAGACTGTGTAGCAGACATAACAAACTCATTAGTCGAACAGTTGCAGACACACACATAAGCAAAATTCAAACCAAAAGTAACCAAGACCAGGGCACACAATGCAGTGGCAAATAGCCATACCAGGAGATGGCCCCAAATCACTCAAGCAAGCAGCCGATGCTGGGTTGGATAGGACAATGGTACCACCATTGTAAAAATTATGCAATATAACCTAATTATAGATGAAATTGTTTGGTGTGCATTGCTATATATATTATATATGTACCTGTTAGAAAAATAACATTTAAAAGTTCTTTGGGCTCATTTAAATTCATTTGGTTCATTCCCTGTATTCTAACTACAAAACTTTATAATTATTTCAGTTTTATATCCAATCAAGTTTCCAGTAGGTGAAGAAGATAACTCTTGTGCTACATTTTCTGTTAGAACATTAAGGTTCCTGTAGATCATTATGCTAGTTGTCAACAAGTTTAACAGTTCATCAGTTCTTGGCATGAAAAAGGTGTCAAAATAGGAAGCCTCATTGAAGTAATGAGAGTGTACAAAAATAAACTTAAAAATGTATACCTCTGTGTGGTAATAGAAAAACAGTATTCTGCTCTGAATATGATTATACATTTAGCTATAATCATATAACAGATCTATTTCATACAGAGGATAGCTTCAAATTGAATATATAACAAGACCAAAAAACTCTACATTGGACCTAAAGTACGAGTCAGGGTGGGTTCCCATCTGCGTTCCGGATTCCATTATGACTTTCCGATATAACATGATTATAACGGAAAATAACGGAATCCATAAGATGGAAGAACGGATCCGTTATACTGCCCATAGACTTGTATTATGACGGAATGCAAAACGGAAGCCTTTAAAAGGCATTCTGTCTTAAGAGAAGTCTATGGGAATTATAACGGACCTGTCCTGTTTCCGTTATGCAGAACTGAGAAAAAAGTCCTGTCGATAGGACTTTGTTTTCCGTCTTGCATAACGGGAACCAGACGGATCCGTTATGATTCCCATAGACTTCTATGAAGACGGATCAAGTGGAATGCCTCTTAAAGGCTTCAGTTTTTTCTTCCGTCTTATGGATTCTGTTATGTTCAGTTATAACCATGTTATAAAGGAAAGCCATAACGGAATCCAGAACGCAGATGTGAACCCACCCTTAAAATATAGATTCATTGAAATTTTATTCTGATATATACAGGTCATTTGTATATTTATAACTCATGTCATGTAGCATAAAATACAGTAAAAAAAAAAACTTGACATGAGATGTTAGATTGATCTTATCCTAATAACTTTTTATTAGGCTAATGGCTTACCCTTCTTTTAGTTGATTCTCTCTCAATTTTGGAATTATGCCACTTTTTGTATAACATAGAGCATGTCTTACTTCTGTTCCTTGATGTTGTCAGGAATACATTAACTACCCATTAAAGCTTGGACTACACTCCAACATTGTCCATGCAACATGTCAACCAACCAAATATCACAGTATCAGGATGCTACCTCACAACATAATGAAAGTAAATATTTTAAAAAATGGCTTGCGTGATCCAGCTCCTTAGTGATAAAACTTTTTAACTCGGGCTGGAGGATGCCATGGAGCTTTTAATATGTTGAATTAAAAGTTATTGCTAAGTTCCTGGATCATGCAAGTCTTTTTTAGAAGTTAATCTTAATCCAAGGTCTGGGGACTGATCCAAGCTGCCTGCAATTAGTCAGGAGATTTTTCTACAGTCTCCGGCTTTCGGGTGAGCTGTGCAACAGTTTTTTTTATTATTTTTGTATAATGAAAGTAAATGTGTTTGTGTTGCAACCAGAAAATGACAGCAACACATAAATCATAAATCTAAAATTTTCTGCACTTCTGACAACTTACAAGTCAGAGCAATATTCAATCACATTCACTTTCAGTATGCTACAATATAGCATCACTATGTGGGGGGATATATTATCAAATATGAATTTTAGTACTGCAGGATATTTAATTTCATTTTATTTGTATAGTCACTCTTAATCCCCTGTATATATTGACAATTCATGCAAACGCAATCTCCACTAAATATTAAACCCAATAAAAATGTTTTGCATTTGAAGGCTATGTAAACCTTTGGGGGCATTTTTATTTATTATTGCATTGCACCTATTTTTAGCTAAAAATCATTTTTTTTATTGGTCTTTATTAAAAATGTGATGACCATTTTTCTATTTATAGCTGAGATGCTCTAGTAGCAGCCTCTGGAATTTCTCTCTTTTCTATCATTTGCAGAGCTGAGGGGCTCCTTATCTCTGCTCTCTGACATTGTAAATACTAATTATAGCTCAGATCTTTCTGATAAGAATGCGGCTTAAATTAGTGTTTATGACCTATTAGTAGTTTAGCGATAAGGTTTATTAGATGCCCAGCACAAAGTGAAAGCACCAGTCACACAGTTAACCTTTTGTGACGAAATGGCTAAAATAAATAAATAAATAAAGGTCAATTAAACAATATCATTTTTATGGCCCAAAATTTTGAAGATGCAATCATAAACAAAAATCGCCAAATGGAAAAAAACAAATGGCAGATAAACCAGTAAGGTGCACAAAGAAGAAATGGCTACATAAAAATGTTCAAAATGGACTCCCATTATGGTGCAGGTTTGACTTTTTATTTCTGAAGGGCTTGGCATTTTTTCCAACCTCTGCAGCTTTCCATGGTCCCTTGGCCCCTGCTGCCATGACCTTTGTTTGCTAACTGTTCTGAAAAGGTTCTCTTTACCCAGTTTTTAAGAGGATGGGACAAACAAGGGTTTAAATTTCTCTCTGCAAAATCCCCATACCAGTTGCATGGGCTGTCTTTATGGTAGGTATTCTCTTTTTTAAAGGGAATCTATCAACAATGGCAAACTCACTATGGAACTGTTTGCATGGGAAAATAGCTGTAGTTCACCTGATTAAAGTGCAGTTTTTAAAGTCCTATTCACCTATCAAGAACAAATATAACTTAGGAACAGAGCCTTAGATAAAAAAACAAAACAAAAAAACTAACAAACAGCATGTTATTAAGGTGATTCACAGCTATATACCATATTTTCCGCCCCATAAAACGCACTCCCCCCCAAAAAATGGGGGAAAATGCCCCTGCGTCTTATGGGCCGAATGCTGACATTTTAACATCGCAGGCTTCGATGTATATGCGAGCGGGGAGGAACTGGGAGGAGCTGGGGTCTCATTCAATTAAAAGTGATTAAACATCCCCCCCCCACTTTTAATATTACCGTACATCCTAACTGCTTCTGTAGAATGCAGTTAGGCAGGCCGGGCAGGCAGCAGCGTAACTCCCTGATGTCACGTTTCTGCACCGCCTACTTTATGAATGAAGCAGGCGGCGCAGGCAAGTGACGTCAGTGAGTGACGCGCCTGCCTGCCTTGCATTGTACAGGATGTACAGTAATATTAGGAGTGAGGGGGCATGTTTAATCACCTTTAATTGAATGAGACATTTTATATTTGTATACTGCAGCACTGGAGCGGTGGGGGGTGGGTCTGTGGATAATAGTTTTATGGGGAACATCTGTGGATGGCACAGTTAAGGGGTGGGGGGTCTGTGGATGGCACATATATGACAGTGCCACCCACAGATCCCCCCATAACAGTGCCACCCACAGATCCCCCCTGAAACAGTGCCGTCACAGATCCCCCCTGTAACAGTGCCACCCACAGAATCCTCCTGTAACAGTGTCAGACACAGATCCCCCCATAACAGTGTCCGTCACAGATCCCCCCATAACAGTGCGTCATCCACAGATCCCCCCATAACAGTGCATCATCCACAGATCCCCATAACAGTGCATCATCCACAGATCCCCCAATAACAGTGTCCTTCACAGATCCCCCATAACAGTGCCATCCACAGATCCCCAGCAATAGTGCCATCCACAGACCACCATTAGTTCCAAACCCACCAAAAGCACACCTTTTGGTTAAAAATATTTTTTTTCTTAATTTCCTCCCCAAAAACCTAGGTGCGTCTTATGGGCCATTGCGTCTTATAGGGCGAAAAATATGGTATGTGTCCATGTAAATAGCGGAAAAGGAGTTTGCTGGTAACTGAGGACCACAATAAACTTCTGCATAAGAACCACACCTATGTATAAAATAACCTTCAACACTAAATGCTTGATGCAATTCATTGTAGTTTATTTAATTGATTTTGCAACTGTAATAGTGTATTGTTCGGCCATATGGCCTTCTTTAGACTAATGCCGCTTACAAGAAAGGGAAAGAAAATATGGAGAATGAGCACTGTGGTTAGGCAGCGTGTTGTGCACTCCACACCTAGTAACTAAAATATTAAAGGGGTTTTCAGAGATTTTAATAATGATGACCTATCCTCACACAAGGGTCCCCCTCCTATCTGTTGTTTGAGAAGGCAGCGGTGCTCACACTAGCGCCACGGCCTTCTCTCAGCGTTTCCTAGGTCAGTGATGACACGTTTATTGATAACATGGCCTAGGCGCAGCTCAGCCTCATTTAAGTGATTTGGGCTGAGCAGAACACCAAACACAACAGCTTATACAATGAATGGTGCTCACAGGAGGACCAGTGCCTTCTCAAACAGCTGATCGGCAGGGGTCCTTGGTGTCAGACCTCCTCCTATCAGACACTGATGGCCTATCCTAAGGAAAGGTCATCAGTATTACAATCTTGGAAAACCCTAGTCCCATATAATTAGTTTGTTTTAAAATGCAAAAAAATTCCCTGTAAATTATTCTCTTCCATCAATGTAAAATCACTAAGATTCATTTCCCATGCATATCATAACCAAATACTTCAATTTTAATGCAGATAAAAAAAAAATATGTGACCCAATTTTCCCATGATAATATTATAATCTATGAATTTCAGATTTTAGAGGATATCATTTAAACATCATTCATAAAGCTTTAATGGTTCGGATATTGCTTCGGCTGGATATTTGAATAGATTACATTATAAAAATGCAAAATAAAAAAAAATAAAAATAAAAGAAAATACTAGAGGGAATAGTGAAATAAAATTAAAAAAGAACATTTTATCCTGCTGAAAGGGAAACACGTTTACATGCACATGATTCAATATAATAATATTAAGATATAAGAAATATTGGCACCTTTTTCATTTCCCACCTAAATGACAGTAAGCTGTCACTGATAATGTGATTGTGCTGCCATCTTTCTTTGTTCCACCGGGAGAACAGGATGTTACAAGGTCATAGCAAAGGTAAGTGACATTGAAATGTATGGTAAGAGGACAAGGTAAAACTGTTTGTCAATGGAAGAGTATGCTTTAGCTAGCACATTATATGACATACACAAATATAAAAATATAAAATAATTATTTTTAAAAAGCATATAATAGTGCAGGACAAATGAAATAGCAAAATGCACAAAATCTTTAACTAAGACTAATACTCAGAGCTGAATCAGTCTATTCACACACAGCAGGCACAGAAAAGCTAAGCTCCATGTTCAATAATGTCCACATGCCGCATTTATGAAGCAAGAGGATTTATAATGAAGTGCTATCACATAGCTTAGGAAAAACAGCAACAAAGCTTAGTAATAAAGCCTTGCTTACATTTCCAGATAATGACTGTAATGCATAACTGTAAATAGTACAGTTCAACAAATTCAATGTAACCTGAGACACAGGTGCCCAGAAATATATATATACATATATTTTTATATATATATATATATATATATATATATATATCCAGAAAATAGCAGGGCAGCACTCCTAGCTTCAAGTAGTTCACGTGCCAGCGTTTTCCCCTTGGTCCTGGGGTCCAAACACAATCCAAATAAATATAACACAGCACTCATATGCTGTGAAGATACGAGATGTGCAGCACCTGAAACGAAGGATACTGGAAGCCTGTGCTAGCATTTCTCCTGCGGTGTTGCTATCAGTGTGTGAAGAGTGGGGGAAGAGGGTTGCATTGACAATCCAACACAATGGGCAGCACATTGGACACATTTTATAAGTGGTCAGAAACTTGTAAATAACTCATGAAAGAATAAAGTTACGTTAAAACCAAGCACACCATTGTTTTTCTTGTGAAATTCCCAATAAGTTTGATGTATCACATGACCCTCTTCCTATTGAAAAAACAAAAGTTGGATTCAAAATGGCCGACTTCAAAATGGCCGCCATGGTCACCACCCATCTTAAAAAGTTTCCCCCTCACATATACTAATGTGCCACCAACAGGAAGTTAATATCACCAGCCATTCCCATTTTATTAAGGTGTATCCATATAAATGGCCCACCCTGTAGTATTGACCACAACCTATACAACCCCCCGGAATACTTCCCGGTATATTTCACACATGAACATTTGCATACATATACTCACATATTAAAGTCTCTCTGTAATAATGGTAACGATTAATATTATAAGGTAACTGAAATGGATAAAACCTGGATAAGCGGTTTCTCCCGTAGGTGTCCACAACTCTCAATAAGTAACTGCGGAATATAAAAAATACCATACTTAAGTTGCACAATCCTTATATCATAATGTATCATATACAATGACTCCAATGTCGCCAGACACCTAGGTTGTGGCACATTGTGGGCCACCCACTACATACCTCAGTTAATCATTCCTGAGGTCACCCTAAATTCTATGTTTAACCCTTTAGGTTTAAGTGTGTCCAAACGATGGATCCACCTAAGTTCACATTTCTTTAAGAGGGACACCCTGTCTCCCCCCTCTTTGGCACAGCAACATGATCAAGTATCATAAATCTAAGGTTCTGTTCTTTGTGTTTGTACTCACTAAAATGTTTAGATACCGGGAGGTCTTTCCTCTCGTTTTTAATACTGAACTTGTGATTGTTCAGACGTGTCTTTAAGTCTGTGGTTGTCTCCCCCACATACAACAGCTTGCTGGGGCACCACAAGACGTAAATCACCCATGAAGAATCGCAGATAAGGTAATGTCTAATTACACATTTTTCTGGGTGTACAAGTTGCTGGGTATACAAATTCCTTCCCTTTTTGCATCAATTTACACAATTCAGGCAGGGATAACTGCCATTGTTTTTGATTTAAAAAAAGTCTGTCGTAGGCGTACTTGTTCTGGAACGCTAGTCCTCACTACTCTATCTTTAATTTTTCCTGTCCTTCTATAAGACATTAATGGGGCCTCTTTAAAAGCCAACATATTAGGGTATCCACTCTGTAGTATACCCCAGTGCCTCCTAATGATTTGCTCCACCTTTGAACTGTCCTCATTGTATGTAGATACAAATGGTATCCGATTAGGACTTTACTATATATGCACAGTCACTTGTGTGTTTCACTTGGCTTGATAATGGCTCTGTGAGAGAGTTGAAACGTTGCCATGTGTTGAATAAATATCACTTTTTTTTTTTACTTTTTACTCAAGGAGTGCTGCTTTATATTTATTTGGAATATATATATATATATATTTTTTTTTATATTAATCCATTAACCCTTAGGATACCAGAGTTTTTTTAGGTTTTGTGTTTTCATTTTTCTTCCCTATCTTCCTTCAGCGATAACTTTTTATTTTTCCATTCCCTTAGATGTATAAGGGCTTTTTTTGGGCCAAGTTTTACTTTCTAATGCCACCGTTTAATATGGCATACAATGTAGTGGGAAGCGTGCAAAAAAATCCAAATGGGGTGGAATTAGAAAAAATATGCAATTCCTCCACCATTTTATGGGTTTTGTTCAAACAGCGTTCCCTTTGTGGCAAAACTGACCAATGTCTTTTATTCTCTAGGTCAGTACAATTATAACAATACCACATATGTATAGTTTTCTTATGTCTAAATAGTGTAAAAAATTTATTTAAACTTAAAAAAAAAATCTTTTTACATAACCACATTTTTTATTGATATCATTTTGGAGTGTGTGTGACTTTGATAACATTTATAACTTTTTAGGTGGGAGAACCAATGAAAAAATGGCAAATTAGCCTTTTTTTTTTTATAAATTCTTTATTTTTCATTTTTATAGAGTTAAGCAACATATATGCATTGATATGGCAAAAGAGAAAGATGCGTTAATGATACATATTATATAGTCGTATCTTTGCAATCAAAACATGTTATTCAATTACGAGTGCATGTACATACATGAGTCTGATATATCATCAACAAGGAAAGTTGGCTTCCTTCAACACTCTGGTACATGTGTAAAAAGCGCAAACATTCTTCACTTCAGAGTATCTAGGTTGCCTTTTACTAAGACTCTGTATGAGGAATAAAGTAATAGATAAGATAGTTAGGAAATCGAGAGCAGAAGAATGAAAGATTAAGATAAAGGTGGGGAACTGAGAGAAAAAGTGTGAGGAAGAGGGGGGGGGGGGAGGTTAGGGATATCGCTATTCAAGTCCTAGAGTTAAAGTAAACGTCGGTCAAGGCTCAGAGCTCACCTTCGCCAGAGATCTCCAAGGACTCCATATTTTTTCGAATTTATCATGTGTCCTTTCAATCCATCTGGACATTTCTTCGAACCTACAAATTTGAGTCATCTTAGCCATAATTTCTTGTTTGGAAGGGGGGTTGACATCAAGCCAATGTAAGGGGATCAATGCTTTTGCTGCCGCTATAATATGTGAAACCAGATTCTTCTTAGAAGGGGAATATTGAGACGTTGGGAGTGCAAGTGCCACCATTTCTAAGGTGAGATTAAAACTGGGGGATGTAAGTTTTCTGATTAGTGATTCTGTTTCACTTCAATAGGTCTTGATTTTCTGACAATTCCACCAGATGTGCGAGAGGGAGCCTACTCCATCACCACATCTCCAGCATTCTCTGGTAGGCGCCAGGCCCCTTTTGTACAGAAAGTCGGGCGTTTTATACCACCTTGAAAGAAGCTTAAATTGGTTCTCCTGCAATTGGGAGCAACGGGAGAAACCATGAGAGCTTCTTAATATTCGCCTTACCTCTGCATCGGTTAACACCCTGTTCAGCTCCTTTTCCCAATCTTTGATGTATTGAGGTCTCGACTGTTCACCCTCACCTCCAACGACCGGGTAGAGATTCGACACTTTCTTTGCAGAGGAAAGAGGCGACAACACTAGTTTTTCAAACTCAGTTAAGGACCTCTGGATAGGGTACTTCGCTGTCAACTCCCCACACACAGCTTTGATATGAGATTTTGCTAGAAAAAAGCCTGGGGATTCAGTAGTCGAGCACGGGAGAGCAGCTAAGATGGAAGTTTCCATGTTTGGGGTGATTTCACCTAATTTGACCAATGTTAGGGAATTCCATAAATGCAGCTTTCCTAGGTTGTCATGATTTAGGAGATCCGGTAGTAGGCTCACTGGGAGCAGAGGAGATTGGTCAGGGGCCAGTTTCTCTTTCAGTTCTTTCCAGATCTTACTGAGGCTAAACATCAAAGGATCTATTGTTTTGTCGTTATGTATGTTTCTATCTGGTAGCCACAAATGTTTCTGAAAACATTTTCCTACACTATAGCTACATATTGCTTGGACATCTGGTTGTCTTTTGGAATCAACCATTTCAAGCCACCTATTAAGCTGTATCGCTTTGTAGTATCTGGAATTTATCTGGTACACCTAGTCCTCCTTTCTCTTTATGTCTAGTTAGTATTTTGTGTGATATCCTAGGCCTTCTACCATTCCATAAGAACTTAGAGAACATACTCCTAATACTCTGTAGGTAAGACTTAGGAAGCCAGATCGGTACCAATTGCATGGTATATAGGACTTTCGGCATTACATACGCTTTCAGGACGTTTTTCCTTCCCATCCAAGAGAGATAGGAGAGGTTATAGGTGTGTAGCAAGTGCTGAATGTCCTTCAAAAGTGGAATGTAGTTGTGCTGGTATAGGTCGTGGGTACTACTAGGTATTGAGATCCCTAAGTATTTAACTGGCCCTTTGGTCCATTGAAATGGGAGTCGAGCCCTCAAGGGGGCAATTTTGGAATTGGGTAGAGAAACATTCATTATCTCTGATTTAGAGTGATTAACTTTGAAGTCTGATAAAGAGCTATATTAATCTATTTTCCCTATCAGCGGGGTTAATCCCTTCTTAATTCCTTGGATTTCAGGAGATTGTCTGACCAGTTGTAAGAGTGACTCTGCTACTAGGATGAACAGTGAGGGGGACAGGGGACATCCCTGCCTAGTTCCATTAGTTATGTCAAAGGATAGAGAAAGCGTGCCATTTACCTTCAACCTGGCGTATGGGTTTTTATATAGCGTGAATATCGCTCTTATAAAAACTTCCGGAAAGGCGAAACGTTGTAGCGTCTGTTTCATGTACAACCAATTAACTCTGTCAAACGCTTTTTCAGCGTCAATACTTAACAGAGCTAAGGGTATCTTCTTTTTATGTACCAAGTGTATAGCGTGGAATATCCTGCGGGAGTTGTCTTTCCCTCCCGGCCCTGAACAAAACCAGACTGTTCCTGTCCTATCAAGCCAGGTAGCAACTTGCTTAGTCTGCAGGCTAAAATCTTGGTCCATAGTTTTAAATCCAAGTTCAAGAGGTAAATCGGGCGATAGCTGCCGCAATTCAGGGGGTCTCTACCCTCTTTAGGTATTAAGGTGACGTAAGATTCAAGCGTCTGCTTAGGTAGGGAATGTCCCTGCATGAGCGCGTTACATACATCTGTGAATTTGGGGATGAGGATGTCTTGAAACTTTTTATAATATAATAGAGGTAAGCCATCAGGTCCCGGGCTTTTCCCCGGGGGGAAAGTATTTAAGGTGCTACTTATTTCTTCAGCTGATATTGGTTTAACTAGGTGACTTGATTCCTCTGGTGTTATAGACGGGAGGTGGAGGGATTCTAAGAAAGTTTTTATACGTTTCTCCCTCTGGAGTTCCTCTTCTGGGGCACCCGCTTGGTTTAGGTTGTATAGTTTTGAATAAAACTCTTTAAAGGCACTAGCTATTTCAGGGGTGTCATTAGTCAGGTTACCATTTGGCTGTTTGATTGCGGAGATGTGGGTGACATTTCTAGCTTTTTTAAGCAAGGATCACATCAGTTTTCCTCCTTTCTCTCCATGAGCGTAGACCTTATGCTGGAAGTTCATTATTTGCTTCGCTACTCTATGGCCAAGAAGGTCTCGTAATTTAAGCCTGAGGTCTGTCAGAGTTTTTTGGTGATCATTACACAATGAAGCTTTATGCTTCCTTTCAATTGTCGCTATTTCTGCTAGAAGTGTGTCAACACCTTTTTGCTGTTCCTTTTTTACTCTAGAGCCTAAAGAGATAAAGCACCCTCTAACAGAAGCCTTGTGGGCCTCCCATACAATAGGTTGTGAGCTGTGTGTGGAGGAGTTAAGTGCAAAGTACTCTATAAGTTGAGTTCTAACCTGGTCCAAGTGGAGTTGGTTATACAGCAGAGATTCGTTCAGCTTCCAGCTCCAGTCTCTTTTTGGTAGAGAGGTGAGGGTGAAGGTTGCGCAGCATGGAGCATGGTCAGACAAGGTGATATTGCCTATGTTTGCCTTCCTGAAAAAGGGAAGAAGAGATGCAGAGGTTAAGACATGATCTAGACGTTGGTACGTCTTATGGGGAATTGAATAAAAGGAGAAGTCTTTACTAGTAGGGTGAAGGCTTCTCCATACGTCTATCAGACGTAGGTCCTGAAGTTTCTTGTGGAGTTTACTAAGGAGCCTTTGCGTCACCTGGGATTTAGCTGAGGATGAGTCTACGGCTGTATTTAAGACTAGGTTTAAGTCCGCTCCTAAAATTATCTGCCCTTCAGCAAAGAGTTTAAGTGTGTCTAAGGCTTTTAAAAGCCATTGTACAGGAGACTTATTTGGGACATAAAGATTTGCTAAAGTAAACTTACGATCTGCTAATAAGCCTTTGACAAAGAGAAGGCGTCCCTCAGCGTCTGTGTGCTGCTGTAGTACCGTGAACGGGATGGACTGGTGGATTGCTATAGCTACCCCTTTAGAGGCCGAAGTTGGTTGGACACTATGAAACCAATGAGCAAACGGACGCTTAGGAATCTTTGGCATTTTCTTCTGGCGAAGGTGAGTTTCCTGAAGGAACACTATCTGTGAACCTAATTTTCTGAGGGCTAACATAACTTGACCTCGTTTCTGTGGTGAGTTTAAACCTTTGACATTGAATGTCGTGACCTTTATATCAGTCATCTCAGTATGCAAGAAGTTTGCTGCTGAGGCAGAATTGCAATCTGTAAGATCTCCTTATGAGGCTTTTGTGGGCCTAATAGAGATATCTACGAGAGGGAGGAGGTGTGAGGGGGGGGGGTTAAAGAAGAAGGGGGGGTGAGTAAGGAAAAGAGATAAAAGAAAAAGAAGCAAGAAGAGGAAAGAAAGAAGGAACAAGCACTGGCTCTAATAGGTACCGGAGTTAAGACCGGTGAGTGTGCTATCAGAACCGGAGCAAACAGTTATGTGTGTAGACAGCAGTGGGGGAGAACACAAGTATATATCTAGCCTGTACGTGGTACCTAGACATCACAGCCATGGGGCATAGTACAATATTTGGTGACCTTAATCAGTTACTTAATGTCTAGATCTTATAGTCAGAAGTATAAATATTGGATATAACCTAAAGTATTTTGTAGTTAGATGAAAAATAGGGCCAAGGACCTGCACTGGAGTAGCCAGGAGGGTGGGAGTATACGTATATTGGGCTTGTTACATCGGGATTGGCTAACTACGAGCATAATTTACTGTTTGTCTAAAGCTTGGTAAGGGGAGATAAGTATCAGCATTTGACTCCTAAAGGCTAATACTCAAGTCGTGTTAAAAAAAGGGGGTGACCGCTAGTGGTCACTGTCTATTCCACTTCCCGGTCAGGTTGAGCACAGAAGCGTTAACAGTAAGTACATTCCTGTTTAACCTCCTATCATTCGAATAATCAACCTGTCTGTGTCGGTGTCGCCTACAACGCCCAGCACAATCAGCGAGCTGAGTGCGATAAGGAACCAAGACTTGTTTGGTAAGTCGGAGGCAAGGGACTCTAATCAGATACATATCTCGCGCAATACTCTGATCGCCATCTCATGGTAATCACATGTTAAGTTTTGACAGGGCTGTATTCGTTTCCTGACCTCATGTGTGAGTATTCGCATGTTAGCAGATAAGATAACGTTCTCTAGGTAACTGAGGACCCTAGCAAGAACAAGATCTAAAACAATCTACTGAGACCATATATATCTGAGGTCTTGAAAGATAGACCGCATAATAGTCGCATAGCTTATCCTATGCGAATAAGGAACATAATATTCACTTATTGTACAATAAACATAACAGAGTGAACAATGAGTACAACTAAGTGTAAAACATTAATAACATGGTAGGACTACCGCTAACGCCCGCCATGTTCCATTGATACTAGACCCGGAATTGACGAGTGAGTCTCAAGGTGGAAGGTCCATGGATCCCGTCAGATGTTTAGGAGATTTCCCGGACTTGGTGCGATTAATTCTTTTCCAGGGCTCTAAGCGCGGTAGGTTCGGAAGCTTTGTCGGATAATTCACTGGCAGCCAGGTGGGTATGTCGATGGGCTGGATACCGATGTGCTCCCATGCTTTATCCAAGTCGTCCGGTGTATGAATGATGATACGCTTCCCATTCTTGTTGATGGAGAGACCGAACGGATACATCCAGGTATAAGGGATTTTCTTTCCACGGAGTGAATCCAACAGGGGCTTCAGTATGCGCCTTTTCGCTAGTGTCGATGGAGCAATGTCCTGATATAGGGCAATTTCCGCATCTCCATACATAATCCGACTTCTAGCACGAGCCGCCTCCATCATCCGTGCTGTGTCCACAAAGGACAGTAGGCCGCAGACCACATCTCTCGGTCTCTCGTTCGGTTTCGGTTGGGGTCTTAGCGCTCTATGTATGCGCTCGATAACAATCGACGCAGCCGAGTCAGATTCTAAGATGTCTGCAAATATCTCCATAGCTACCTTATGTAGCGATTCAGCTGCCCAGATCTCAGGGAGGCCTTTTATATGTATGTTGCGCCGTCTGCTGCGGTTTTCCTGGTCTTCCAGCAGCGAAAAAGGCTCTATTGAGTTCCTCAGCATGGCCGGTAAGACACTCAGCCACTCCGTTGGCATGCGACCCCAGGTCTTGCGTCACTTGCTCCAGGGCCTCCACCCTGTGTCCCACTTGGGAGATCTCAGTTTTGATATCCGCTAGCTCAGTCAGGACTGGTCTGAGAGCTTTATCTAGTGCTTGGCTAAGCACTTTAGTGAGGAAGGATTTAGATACAGGTGCCGGATCTCGCTCTTCAGTCTCACCGCCATGTTCGCTGTCTTCTCCTGAATCCTCAGCTTCAGTCTCCTTCATGCGCACCGCCGCCATTTTGGCGCCAGCTCCCGGTGAGTGTGAGCTTCTCTTTTTCAAGAATTTCTGCATGTCTTGCTGGCCTTTGTGAGATCGAGGGGTATCTGGGGGGTCTAGTCCCCTATCTCTGCCATATTTGACCATTTCTGGTCTGGTCACCGCAATTTACAAGGCTGTAGATGCTAGTACGAGGAGGAGCAGGTCTTTCACACAGCCATCCACGCCAACGTCCAGGCTCCGCCCCCGCAAATTAGCCATTTTTGATCCTCCTTTCTGTTATGCCATTCGCAGTATTGGAAAAATATTTTTTTATTTTAATAGTATAGGCATTTTTGGATGTGATGATACCCATGATGTTTCTATTTTTTTCATTTATGTATTTATTTTTTATTCTATAGAAAGGGGTGACTAAAATTTTTATATATTTTTATATATTTTTAATAGTTTCTTTTTAACCTTTTTATGGTTTTGAAGCTTGCATTTGCACCTCCAAAACCCATTTTTTATATTCTGAACCTTCATGAGCCTTTTGGACCCATGATGAGAGGAAAATTGCTTATTTTTCATATTAGCCTGCTGAACTGCTGGCCAAAATAAAAATTGCATCTTCAATACCCTGAGTCTTTTCAAAGAGTCCCAGAGTATTGAAACTGATTAGGTTTTTCACTTATTAGACATTGTGATCACACTTGATCATGACATCTATAGGCCTTAATGACTGCAATCAGCATTATTTCAACTTGTGATCATTGGCTGCCAGCCATGACATCGGCTGCACGCTCAGGCAGGTGCCATATTTTCCCTTTTCTCCAGGACTTTTCATGGAGAGAGATGGTAGTAAAAGGGTTAAAGTAAATTGTAAGACATATATAAATAAATAGATAGTAGAAAGAAAGAAAGAAAGAAAGAAAGAAAGACCATATTCTAGATAGATAGATCAATAAATAGACAGGCATGCATAAAAAGCTTGTGATGCACAAATATATGGATGCCTGTGGTGGCCATATAGTTACCTATGATGTGCAGGTGATAGATGCCATGACAAAGAAACCTATATAACACAGAATTATTTTTTACTATATGGAGTAGTGCTGTGCACCGCAATATTTCATACAGCAAAAAAAAAAAAAAGAAGTAAACTCCATTATATACCACATAAATGGGGGACAAAATAATATTCTTTTTACTTTCTTTGTGTGAATGGGAGCATACTATATAGTTAACATGTCAGGAGCTTCCTCACAACAAATGCTAAGCATATGCTCCAAATTCTGTGTGAAAGAAACATAACACTTTATATAGATTTAAAAGATCTGAACAAAAAAAGTTGAGGAAATAGGCAAAACAAGAATGTACATATGTACATGGAAACAATTAAATATATACACAAAATACTCTGATGTAGATAGTAATGTTGAGTAAATAGAATTATCCAAAATGGACTTTGATCAGATTTTTAGCAAAAATGTTATTTGTTATTATTAAGCCAAATTTTCTCGCGCTTTGTGGTAATGCATAATTTTTTTCCTAAAATGGTGGCTGAGAGAAAAAATTATAATAATCACCTCATCCACTTGATCGCAGATAGGCCATTCACTCCTGTCCTAAATTAAGAAACCTGCCAAAGCACCTTTTATTATAGTGGTGACATCATCAACTCGCCAAAGGTTCTTTGGTGGGTTTTCTTCAATCAAGACCAGAGCAGATAGGCTCTGCACGAGCAAGTAGATGAGGTGAGACAATTTTTTTAACTCCTGATTAACTACTGAACAGCTTAATGTGAGTCACAGATGTGGCGATCAGCATTGAACGTGGCACCTGAGTGGTTTAATGGCGGCGGGCATCATTTGCGCCCGCTCCATTCACTGGAAAGTGATTTGTGACAAATAATTAGCAAACTTTTAGTATTCTGAAATATGCCTAAATTAGGCGCATTTCAGGCACAGATGGTGCAATGGTTAGTTGCACCACTATCTGCGACTTCTCTGCGCTCACAACAGGTCTAAAATTGTGGGTTTGCCGTGGGCAGGGTAGGGGACTGGCTGGTAGGCGTGGAAAATGGTCTAAATATAAGACAACTATTTACACTACAGTACTGTGTACTGTATGTTTTACATTCTTGTGTGGAGATATCATTGATTAGGCATCCAAATTATCATCCACATCAAGGTCAGATATGGATATTGATTTGTATCTATATAATTTTTCTAACGGAAGGCCAAATGGGCAGCCCACAGGAAGGAAGTGTTATCAGAGCATTGCAGTAAAGGAAATATTCTAAGCTGCTTTTATTGGTTCTTCTCTACAGATAATTTGGTAAGCCATCTAACATCTGTAAGTGAGTTATTAACCGTAGATAGAATTGTATTTTCATCTATTGTCACTGCCCAGCTATAATAATATAGTCAACAGTTTTAATAATCCTACATTCAGCATTTGCTTTGCCCTAAAATGTAAAATAAGTAATAGGAATGATCCAGGGTGGAGGATCGAAGAGCGGTATGGTTGTTTGTTACAGATAAGAGCCTCAAGCTATGTATCAATAAAAAGGTAAGATAAGGAATGGGAAACGATGTGGAGCATGAGAGTCTTTGGACGAATGGTTACATACAAAATATTAGCGAAAAATAAACAACTGTTATCTTGTTGTTGCTCACTCACAAGAGATAAATGTGAGTTTATCAACCCTTAGCACTGTTCATATAGTATAGGTTCTCTGAAATAGAAAAACTGCTCTAGGTAGGTTATAAGTAGAGATGAGCGGATCAAGTTGACGAAGTAGAATTTGATCGGAATTTCAGGAAAAAATAGAGTCACACTGAATCCGAATTTCCTCACGCTTCGTGGTAACAAATCAAATTTTTTCCTAAAATGGCTGCTGCATGTGTTTAGACAATGAGGGATTACCCACAATGCCATGCATGCAGCCAATCAGCAGCCAGCCAGCCCTGTGATGTCAAAGCCCTATAAATAGCCTCAGCCATCTTGGATTCAGCCATTTTCCAATGTGCTTAGTGCAGGGAGAGATGTTAACAGGCGCTATGGACAATGGTAGAAAAGACTTTAAACTTTTATTTTGCTATACAGAAGTTCAGGGAAAGGATAGGGAGGAATCATTCCACAATATTGAAGCAGAACAGGTTTCAGTAGGGGAGGTTACAGCCTGGGTAATAGAAACAATCATATTACACCTTGCTGCACTGACTGCGGATCCAAATTGAATCTGTATTCAGCGCACTCTGTATGGAGACTAACTGTAGGGTTCCACCCCCAGTAGATCCAATAAAAGTAAACAGCAGCCTTAGGTACTGATGCTTAGGTACATTTATTAATGTTAGTTTAAGTTTCACATGCGACAATATGTATAACGTTTCGGCATAAGAATGCCTTCGTCAGATACTATAGAAAGAGAATCGAAAGTCATATTAAACCAAAGGAAAAAGAAAAACAAAACATAAAAGACATAATACATGACCAGCGATCATACAAAAAAGATTGTACAAAGTCAAAATTCATTATGGCAAATACATCAGACATTGCAGGGACATCTGCAGACAATGAAGGTTTAAGTAATTCATATATCCGGTGCTGGAAGCCGTATATAGGTAAATGGTCCAGATAAGCGAGGAGGTCTCTACATAAATAGAGCCTATTGAAACACATTCTGTCATTTTATTGTTAAGGGAAAACATACGGTCATCACAAAAACAGAGCAAATGTACATATATGATAAAGCTATATAGCCACTTACCTATGCCGCAAGGTGAGGAGGCAGACAGGTAGAAGGACACTTATAGAAAATAGCATGTGTATAACATGCTCAAGCTAGGGATGCGGTCTGGGGGTGTGAGTGGTGGCCAAACATTTAAAAGAGGCGGCTGAATGCACGTGGGGGCGACGCAATCGAAAACGCCGATGCGTTCCAGCTTGGAACGCATCAGGCGCATGCGCCGTAGCGGCGGAAGTGCGTCACAGGAAGTGACGTCCTAGAGTCTCGGCAAGTGAATGTAGGCCCAGGAGACGGTGCTTTCCAGCGTGGAACGCACCGCGTCAGGCAATGAATAGCTGGTGGCAATGCAGAACAGGCATTGCAATGCACAATCGGCAGCTCTCTTAATATGTTGGCCATACTATCGCTTACATAACAGTGAGGTGGGAGTAAGAAATAGGAGATTAGAATAAAAGAATAGAAAATAAGAGAGTAAGGAAACAGAAGAATAAAAGAGAAGGGGAGCCAGAAAATAGGAACCATAACGGGAAGTGATACACAGATAAGAGTGAATAGAATAAACAATAAGGAAATCAGAAAAGAGAGTAAATAGAATAAACCAATAAAGATAACATGAGAAAGGATAGTTTAGCATTTAAAAAGTACAGTTAACGAACTGACATAGATACAAGGTAGAAACACCATGGGGGTGACATCTTAAGTATCGAATACCGTTACTACAGTGAATATAAGGTGAATTATAACAAAGGATACCCATCTGCGGCATGGAAGTATTCTAATGCGCCTAAAAAAAGGAGGAACAGAAAAATTAGAACCATTTCATTATCACAAATACACAGTATATATATGTCCTCATGGTTGTATAATATTCACATATTGTATATTAAATAAAGCTCTGAATTTCATATTCACGATTAAGGCCGTTAGGTGTTAGACTATCCAATCTATGGATCCAATATGCTTACCTAATTTTCAACAAGCAGATTCGATCGCCACCCCAGTCGTGGTAGTGGCACCTGTTCTAACACCTGGAATTTCAATTGTGCGATATTATGGCACATTTGGTGGAAATGGGCAGGGACCGTGAGTAGTAAGTTATTGTTTCGGATTTTGGATTTGTGTTGACAGATACGCTCCCGTATCTTCTGTGTAGTCTCTCCGACATAGATAAGTCCACATGGGCATTTCAACATGTAAACCACATGATCTGAGTCACAAGTAAAAAAATCTCATATGGGTATAGATTCTCCCGTGCGGGGATGTGAGATATGTGACTCTTTTTGTACATGTGAGTATTGCATACACCGCAGACACGGAAACGTACCTTTCTTACGTGTTCTCAGGAATGTTTGTTGAGGCGAGCTTTTTGTAGAACCCTCATCTGTGCGGACCAATAGGTCCCGTAGGTTTTTGGGCCGTTTATTACAAGGTAAAATAGGTTCTGCCAAAGTATTATACTTTCTGTTCTGTCTATTTAACTTCTTTGTTTGGGTGATTTTGTTATATTCATACTGAATGGCTTGATGTCACTATTTCACTGCTGAAATGCGTTGCTAAGTTGAGTAAAATAAACTACATCCATTGTACCACTACATGGTATACCATCATTATCTGGTGAGCCATCCTGCTCTGGTCTCATTTTCTTCACGTACTTATCAGCCTATATGGAGAAGTCACATACTACCGGTTCGAGCCGGCAGATGCCTTGCCTCTACTGTATACATACTATTCTCCAGTGTTGTGCGTGGCTGACACAGCCACCTAAGGTAATTTCCGGTCTTTGGGTTCTAATCAAGTGCTCCATTTACCCAATGATCTTGAGCTATCAGAGCACCCTTATGCTTTTTTCTATACTGCAGTTATAACATACTATTAGCACAGCAGACAGCTTTGCTTGACTTTTTTCTGTCCAACCATTCAGTGTGGCCAAAGAGTGAAGGCAGAAGAGTGACTCAATTAAATCATCACTTATTAAAGCTTTTTTAAGGTATCTTTATCTAGGCTTGTCAAGAAAACAGTACAGCTGTCATACTGTCATCCTAAATTCTATATCTATTGTTATATTACACTCACCCATAGCAGCAGGTAAACTGATAAGGGGTTACCTATCTTCTGTATATAGGAGTTTTATATTTTTATGCTGACTGCTACAAAAGGACATTTATTGTATTTAATTTTGAAATGAAAATGCAAAACAGCTAAAAAATAATTCTATGAATTTTATTTAGTGTTGAGCGAATGGGGTTCCGGCTACAGTATCGGAATCCAATTAGTTTGAAAACGTAATTAACAATAGAGCCGCTGTACTTCTGTAAAATATATGGGCTCCGCGGAGGTCTTGCCGATCTTGCTGCAAATATTGCGAGATTTGTATTGTCTTGCGTCTATAACTTGATACTTCAGTTATGTGCATAGATTACAGTGTCAAAATAAGAAGCTGAAGAAAAGGCATCATAAATCAGGGGCAATTGGCTGCAGCTTTCTGCTTTAGTAGTAGAATATTTGAAGGGGAAAGGAGGAAATTGTTGTGCAGTTCTGAAGTAGCTGTAACATTTTTAAATAGCATCAGGAGTACAGAAGTGCATAGAGGTCATAATATAAATGTACATAATAAATGCAAGTTAATATACAAGACAATATAGCATGGAAAATGCAGACTTTGAAATATCTGGTAATTTAAAATGTCCAGGTCAACATAAAAGCTCTTCCTATATTGAAAAGTACACTTTTTACAAAAATATGTCCTTCCCCAAAATCCTTTGAGATTCACTTTGAAGTTCCTTTATTAACTGGAGAAATGATTTCCCACCGGTGTGCACTCGAACTCCTTTATGGTCTATTACATTGTGACTGGGGTAGGAGAAAATTAACAGTGATACAATAACATACATACTACAAAGGTGAAGAAGGATGACGACAACCAGCTATAACAGATCACTGGTACATCATCTCTCTACTCCTTATCACTTGGTAAAAAGATATAATATCACTGTAAAGATAAAAGACCCCTAAAGCATCCAGAAACCAAAGTATTTTGAACTTACAGTTATAACATGTTTTGGCAGAGGAAACAATCTCTTAAAAGTGACCCAGGGACCTTAAATCACAACTAGATGTGCTTTATGGCCTTTTTATGACCAATCTCACCTCTATAACCTCTCTTTCTCCAACCGCTCATTTTTTGGTCATATTTTTTGGTCTTCATTTTTTACAGATATCATATTATTACATAGAGTTTATGACATTTTAATTATGATTAAAATATTGACTGTAAACTATTATTGATTTTTTTTTACTCAAGATGAGCCAAAAATTCATTTATAGCACATACTTCTTATCATAATAAGATGTCAATTGGAAATCGATATTTTCTTGTTATGACCTAAAAAAACATTCCACATTCAAATTTGAGTGATGGTTGGAGACACATTTATTGAGAAAATGGTGGGGAAACATTAAATTTGAGGCAGGTAAAGTTTTTTTTAGTTTTTTTTGTTTTGTTTTTAAATTGAGGCCTGGGTAGCAAGTGAACTCTCTACTTTATGTAGATATGTTAAATATATATATATATATATATATATATATATTTTTGTTTTTTTGTTTTACCCAAATGATGCTAATGATACCAAATTATTGCTGCAAAAGGCCTGTTTCCTAAAGGAACAATGTACCTTCAAGAAGAATATATATCAAGACTGGCATTCCCAAACACCAGTCTTGATATCCTATGCAATGGAGTAAGATGCACACAAGGGCTGGCGTAAACTTGAGCTACGATTTAGGCCAGTTTGTGGTAAAAGTTATTGTAAATCTGGTAGGCCACAATACGCCTATCCCTATGCTAAGCCCACCCCTTTATTGGCACTGTCTAAAAATGTCAAGAAGCTCAAAGAGGTTGCAAATCATGGTGCAAACATGGCATCCACCATAATTTGTGACTTTTTTTTTTACCCTACAATATTGGCATAAACGTATTGACTACTGCTCCTCACGGTGTCCAAAATATTGCTCTGCTTTATGACGTTCTTTGGATCACTGAATATGTACTTAATTCATCCAACTGTTTTAATGCCAAATGAAAAATCCTCCTTAGATCATCTTGTTTGCATTACAATATTCAGCAGTGTAGATGGGAACTTAAGCACAGCATCATTGAAATACCAAGTCTGAAGTATGGGGGGCCCCAAGTATGGTCACACAGTACTACTATTCAGTGCCTATATAATACCATCATGTAATGTTCAAAAAATACCTCTGTACAGTATGTATATATGCCTACATAACATTGCCATATATTTCTCATATCAATACAGCTGTTTAATGCAAAAATGAAACTGTCCTATAACAAATGAAATTGCTAATACGAATACTTCTAGTTGACTAAGGCAATACTGGGTTATTACTGCACATTTATAGTAGTACATGCAGGGGTGTAGCTACTGAGGGTGCAGAGTAACAGTCACTTTGGGGTCTAGGGACCTAAGAGGACCCAAAGACTCATCTGCCACACTTGAAGATTCCAGCACATGGTAGATGAATCTACAGGTTACACCTCTGATTACATGAAATGCAAACTAGTTTTATTTTATTTGTATTGTTTCATTGTTTGATGGTTAGGAAATGTCTGCAATGTGAAAGTTGTTTTTGTAGTAAGCGCATATGGTCAATAGTCCGGTCTAACATTTTTAGCCACATACTTTGGGGTCAAAGGCCATGGATTTTTCACCATCCATATTGTATTATTCATGCTATGACATTAGAGATGTTTGATAAATTCACTTTTTTTAATTCCTTTAAGACATTTACAGATAGGTTTAGTAAATATCTTACTAGAATAAAACAGAAATCCAATTAAAACAACAAAAATAACAATTGTTTAGTTCATATATAAATGATTAAATTCCTTCAATGAAAACATAAAACTTGGCCCACTGCCTCTAACCTTGGCATGCTATACAACCCAAACCATACATAATTAACACATGAAATCCAAGCTTCTTTGAAAGTAAATGAAAAGTTACAATGTAAGCCAGCTAAATGCAGAGGAGAGATATTGTTTTTAATATTTAGCTCTAGATTGTAATAAATGCCTCTAGAATTGGTGTATTTTTCTTGAGATAGCTACCATATATAAGAGTAAGTTTCAAGTAGAAAAATAAACCTTTCAAAGAAAAATGGTAATCATGGTTTTGAGAGAAGAAAGTATGGTAGTTCTAAAAGCTTTTAGAGAGTTGACCCATATACTTGAGCCATTTATACAGCAAAATTAATCATTTATTTTGGGGCTAAGTTGAGGTGTAATAATGTCTTAATCTCTGTAGCATGTCTATTTTGCACAAAAATGTGCTACTATTGTGATTTTACAGTGGCTTTTGACAATTTTTGAAAAGTGGGAGGAAAGTGTGCTTGATTATGTATGTTAATTAGGTGCATCTATTTGCTACAAATTATAGCAATGCAGAATCAAGAAAAAATGACTTCAAAAGTCCCCTTTAAGATAAACTACTTCACCCCTTATTTGTTTTGTTTTATTAAAGGTGGATGGATGTTTTACTTAGTTGTTGTTTTTTTTTAATCATGATGATTAGTGCTGAGTAGGGATGAGCGAACTCGAACTGTATAGTTCGGGTTCGTACCGAATTTTGGGGTGTCCGTGACACGGACCCGAACCCGGACATTTTCGTAAAAGTCCGGGTTCGGGTTCGGTGTTCGTCGCTTTCTTCGCGCTTTTGTGACGCTTTCTTGGCGCTTTTTGAAAGGCTGCAAAGCAGCCAATCAACAAGCGTCATACTACTTGCCCCAAGAGGCCATCACAGCCATGCCTACTATTGGCATGGCTGTGATTGGCCAGAGCACCATGTGACCCAGCCTCTATTTAAGCTGGAGTCACATAGCGCCGCCCGTCACTCTGCTCTGATTAGCGTAGGGAGAGGTTGCGGCTGCGACAGTAGGGCGAGATTAGGCAGATTAACTCCTCCAAAGGACTTGATTAACTGATCGATCTGCAGCTGTGGATCATTGAGCTGCTGATCCTCAATTGCTCACTGTTTTTAGGCTGCACAGACCGTTTGTCAGTCTCATTTTTCTGGGGTGATCGGCGGCCATTTTGTGTCTTGTGGTGCGCCAGCACAAGCTGCGACCAAGTGCATTTAACCCTCAATGGTGTGGTTGTTTTTTGGCTAAAGCCTACATCAGGGTGAAGCTGTCACACCAAGTGCATTTAACCAGCAATAGTCTGTTCATTTTTTGGCCATATACAAAATCAGGGGCAAGCTGCGCCTGTCACCAAGTGCATTTAACCCTCAATGGTGTGGTTGTTTTTTGGCTAAAGCCTACATCAGGGTGAAGCTGTCACACCAAGTGCATTTAACCAGCAATAGTCTGTTCATTTTTTGGCCATATACAAAATCAGGGGCAAGCTGCGCCTGTCACCAAGTGCATTTAACCCTCAATGGTGTGGTTGTTTTTTGGCTAAAGCCTACATCAGGGTGAAGCTGTCACACCAAGTGCATTTAACCAGCAATAGTCTGTTCATTTTTTGGCCATATACAAAATCAGGGGCAAGCTGCGCCTGTCACCAAGTGCATTTAACCCTCAATGGTGTGGTTGTTTTTTGGCTAAAGCCTACATCAGGGTGAAGCTGTCACACCAAGTGCATTTAACCAGCAATAGTCTGTTTATTTTTTGGCCATATCCCAGTCTAATTCTGTCACTAAATCCATACCGGTCACCCAGCGCCTAAATACTAGGCCTCAAATTTATATCCAGCTAAATCTGTCCCTAGTGCTGTAGCTGGGCGAGTTATTTAGTGTCCGTTCAAGCACATTTCTTGTTCTGGGTTGAAATACAATTCCCAATTTAGCAATTTCATAATTTAGTGGTTCCTGCTATATCAGAGCTATTTGAAATCTATCCCAAAAAGGGTATATAATATTGAAGGTGCACATTGGGTCATTCAGAATAACTTCACACACACCCGCTACTGTGTATTTCCAAGTCTAATTCTGTCACTAAACCCATACCTGTCACCCAGCGCCTAAATACTAGGCCTCAAATTTAAATCCCTCTAAATCTCTCGTTACCGCTGTACTGTTGTTGCTGGGCAAGATATTTAGTGTCCGTCAAAGCACATTTTTTGTTCTGGGTTGAAGTACAATTCCCAATTTAGCAATTTCATAATTTAGTGGTTCCTGCTATATCAGAGCTATTTGGAATCTATCCCTAAAAGGGTATATAATATTGAAGGTGCACATTGGGTCATTCAGAATAACTTCACACACACCCGCTACTGTGTATTTCCAAGTCTAATTCTGTCACTAAACCCATACCTGTCACCCAGCGCCTAAATACTAGGCCTCAAATTTAAATCCCTCTAAATCTCTCGTTACCGCTGTACTGTTGTTGCTGGGCAAGATATTTAGTGTCCGTCAAAGCACATTTTTTGTTCTGGGTTGAAGTACAATTCCCAATTTAGCAATTTCATAATTTAGTGGTTCCTGCTATATCAGAGCTATTTGGAATCTATCCCTAAAAGGGTATATAATATTGAAGGTGCACATTGGGTCATTCAGAATAACTTCACACACACCCGCTACTGTGTATTTCCAAGTCTAATTCTGTCACTAAACCCATACCTGTCACCCAGCGCCTAAATACTAGGCCTCAAATTTAAATCCCTCTAAATCTCTCGTTACCGCTGTACTGTTGTTGCTGGGCAAGATATTTAGTGTCCGTCAAATCACATTTTTTGTTCTGGGTTGAAGTACAATTCCCAATTTAGCAATTTCATAATTTAGTGGTTCCTGCTATATCAGAGCTATTTGGAATCTATCCCTAAAAGGGTATATAATATTGAAGGTGCACATTGGGTCATTCAGAATAACTTCACACACACCCGCTACTGTGTATTTCCAAGTCTAATTCTGTCACTAAACCCATACCTGTCACCCAGCGCCTAAATACTAGGCCTCAAATTTAAATCCCTCTAAATCTCTCGTTACCGCTGTACTGTTGTTGCTGGGCAAGATATTTAGTGTCCGTCAAAGCACATTTTTTGTTCTGGGTTGAAGTACAATTCCCAATTTAGCAATTTCATAATTTAGTGGTTTCTGCTATATCAGAGCTATTTGAAATCTATCCCTAAAAGGGTATATAATATTGAAGGTGCACATAGGGTCATTCAGAATAACTTCACACACACGCTTCTGTGCATTTCCAAGTCTAATTCTGTCACTAAATCCATACCGGTGACCCAGCGCCTAAATACTAGGCCTCAAATTTAAATCCCTCTAAATCTCTCGTTACCCACCGCTGTACTGTTGTTGCTGGGCAAGATATTTAGTGTCCGTCAAAGCACATTTTTTGTTCTGGGTTGAAGTACAATTCCCAATTTAGCAATTTCATAATTTAGTGGTTTCTGCTATATCAGAGCTATTTGAAATCTATCCCTAAAAGGGTATATAATATTGAAGGTGCACATAGGGTCATTCAGAATAACTTCACACACACGCTTCTGTGCATTTCCAAGTCTAATTCTGTCACTAAATCCATACCGGTGACCCAGCGCCTAAATACTAGGCCTCAAATTTAAATCCCTCTAAATCTCTCGTTACCCACCGCTGTACTGTTGTTGCTGGGCAAGATATTTAGTGTCCGTCAAAGCACATTTTTTGTTCTGGGTTGAAGTACAATTCCCAATTTAGCAATTTCATAATTTAGTGGTTTCTGCTATATCAGAGCTATTTGAAATCTATCCCTAAAAGGGTATATAATATTGAAGGTGCACATAGGGTCATTCAGAATAACTTCACACACACGCTTCTGTGCATTTCCAAGTCTAATTCTGTCACTAAATCCATACCGGTGACCCAGCGCCTAAATACTAGGCCTCAAATTTAAATCCCTCTAAATCTCTCGTTACCCACCGCTGTACTGTTGTTGCTGGGCAAGATATTTAGTGTCCGTCAAAGCACATTTTTTGTTCTGGGTTGAAGTACAATTCCCAATTTAGCAATTTCATAATTTAGTGGTTTCTGCTATATCAGAGCTATTTGAAATTTATCCCTAAAAGGGTATATAATATTGAAGGTGCACATAGGGTCATTCAGAATAACTTCACACACACGCTTCTGTGCATTTCCAAGTCTAATTCTGTCACTAAATCCATACCGGTGACCCAGCGCCTAAATACTAAGCCTCAAATTTAAATCCCTCTAAATCTCTCGTTACCCACCGCTGTACTGTTGTTGCTGGGCAAGATATTTAGTGTCCGTCAAAGCACATTTTTTGTTCTGGGTTGAAGTACAATTCCCAATTTAGCAATTTCATAATTTAGTGGTTTCTGCTATATCAGAGCTATTTGAAATCTATCCCTAAAAGGGTATATAATATTGAAGGTGCACATAGGGTCATTCAGAATAACTTCACACACACGCTTCTGTGCATTTCCAAGTCTAATTCTGTCACTAAATCCATACCGGTGACCCAGCGCCTAAATACTAGGCCTCAAATTTAAATCCCTCTAAATCTCTCGTTACCGCTGTCCTGTTGTAGCTGGGAAAGTTATTTAGTGCCCGTCAAAGCACATTTTTTGTTCTGGGTTGAAGTACAATTCCCAATTTAGCAATTTCATAATTTAGTGGTTCCTGCTATATCAGAGCTATTTGAAATCTATCCCAAAAAGGGTATATAATATTCAAGGTGCACATTGGGTCATTCAGAATAACTTCACACACACGCTTCTGTGCATTTCCAAGTCTAATTCTGTCACTAAATCCATACCGGTCACCCAGCGCCTAAATACTAGGCCTCAAATTTATATCCCGCTGAATTTGAATACAATACATTGGGCCAAATAATATATTTGTTGTTGTGGTGAACCATAACAATGAGAAAAACATCTAGTAAGGGACGCGGACGTGGACATGGTCGTGGTGGTGTTAGTGGACCCTCTGGTGCTGGGAGAGGACGTGGCCGTTCTGCCACATCCACACGTCCTAGTGTACCAACTACCTCAGGTCCCAGTAGCCGCCAGAATTTACAGCGATATATGGTGGGGCCCAATGCCGTTCTAAGGATGGTAAGGCCTGAGCAGGTACAGGCATTAGTCAATTGGGTGGCCGACAGTGGATCCAGCACGTTCACATTATCTCCCACCCAGTCTTCTGCAGAAAGCGCACAGATGGCGCCTGAAAACCAACCCCATCAGTCTGTCACATCACCCCCATGCATACCAGGGAAACTGTCTCAGCCTCAAGTTATGCAGCAGTCTCTTATGCTGTTTGAAGACTCCGCTGGCAGGGTTTCCCAAGGGCATCCACCTAGCCCTTCCCCAGCGGTGAAAGACATAGAATGCACTGACGCACAACCACTTATGTTTCCTGATGATGAGGACATGGGAATACCACCTCAGCATGTCTCTGATGATGACGAAACACAGGTGCCAACTGCTGCGTCTTTCTGCAGTGTGCAGACTGAACAGGAGGTCAGGGATCAAGACTGGGTGGAAGACGATGCAGGGGACGATGAGGTCCTAGACCCCACATGGAATGAAGGTCGTGCCACTGACTTTCACAGTTCGGAGGAAGAGGCAGTGGTGAGACCGAGCCAACAGCGTAGCAAAAGAGGGAGCAGTGGGCAAAAGCAGAACACCCGCCGCCAAGAGACTCCGCCTGCTACTGACCGCCGCCATCTGGGACCGAGCACCCCAAAGGCAGCTTCAAGGAGTTCCCTGGCATGGCACTTCTTCAAACAATGTGCTGACGACAAGACCCGAGTGGTTTGCACGCTGTGCCATCAGAGCCTGAAGCGAGGCATTAACGTTCTGAACCTGAGCACAACCTGCATGACCAGGCACCTGCATGCAAAGCATGAACTGCAGTGGAGTAAACACCTTAAAACCAAGGAAGTCACTCAGGCTCCCCCTGCTACCTCTTCTGCTGCTGCCGCCTCGGCCTATTCTGCTGCTGCCGCCTCGGCCTCTTCCTCCGCCTCTGGAGGAACGTTGGCACCTGCCGCCCAGCAAACAGGGGATGTACCACCAACACCACCACCACCACCTCCGTCACCAAGCGTCTCAACCATGTCACACGCCAGCGTTCAGCTCTCCATCTCACAAACATTTGATAGAAAGCGTAAATTCCCACCTAGCCACCCTCGATCCCTGGCCCTGAATGCCAGCATTTCTAAACTACTGGCCTATGAAATGCTGTCATTTAGGCTGGTGGACACAGACAGCTTCAAACAGCTCATGTCGCTTGCTGTCCCACAGTATGTTGTTCCCAGCCGGCACTACTTCTCCAAGAGAGCCGTGCCTTCCCTGCACAACCAAGTATCCGATAAAATCAAGTGTGCACTGCGCAACGCCATCTGTAGCAAGGTCCACCTAACCACAGATACGTGGACCAGTAAGCACGGCCAGGGACGCTATATCTCCCTAACTGCACACTGGGTAAATGTAGTGGCAGCTGGGCCCCAGGCGGAGAGCTGTTTGGCGCACGTCCTGCCGCCGCCAAGGATCGCAGGGCAACATTCTTTGCCTCCTGTTGCCACCTCCTCCTTCTCGGCTTCCTCCTCCTCTTCTTCCACCTGCTCATCCAGTCAGCCACACACCTTCACCACCAACTTCAGCACAGCCCGGGGTAAACGTCAGCAGGCCATTCTGAAACTCATATGTTTGGGGGACAGGCCCCACACCGCACAGGAGTTGTGGCGGGGTATTGAACAACAGACCGACGAGTGGTTGCTGCCGGTGAGCCTCAAGCCCGGCCTGGTGGTGTGTGATAATGGGCGAAATCTCGTTGCAGCTCTGGGACTAGCCAATTTGACGCACATCCCTTGCTTGGCGCATGTGCTGAATTTGGTGGTGCAGAAGTTCATTCACAACTACCCCGACATGTCAGAGCTGCTGCATAAAGTGCGGGCCGTCTGTTCGCGCTTCCGGCGTTCACATCCTGCCGCTGCTCGCCTGTCTGCGCTACAGCGTAACTTCGGCCTTCCCGCTCACCGCCTCATATGCGACGTGCCCACCAGGTGGAACTCCACCTTGCACATGCTGGACAGACTGTGCGAGCAGCAGCAGGCCATAGTGGAGTTTCAGCTGCAGCACGCACGGGTCAGTCGCACTACAGAACAGCACCACTTCACCACCAATGACTGGGCCTCCATGCGAGACCTGTGTGCCCTGTTGCGCTGTTTCGAGTACTCCACCAACATGGCCAGTGGCGATGACACCGTTATCAGCGTTACAATACCACTTCTATGTCTCCTTGAGAAAACACTTAGGGCGATGATGGAACAGGAGGTGGCCCAGGAGGAGGAGGAGGAGGATGAGGAAGAGGGGTCATTTTTAGCACTTTCAGGCCAGTCTCTTCGAAGTGACTCAGAGGGAGGTTTTTTGCAACAGCAGAGGCCAGGTACAAATGTGGCCAGCCAGGGCCCACTACTGGAGGACGAGGAGGACGAGGATGAGGAGGAGGTGGAGGAGGATGAGGATGAAGCATGGTCACAGCGGGGTGGCACCCAACGCAGCTCGGGTCCATCACTGGTGCGTGGCTGGGGGGAAAGGCAGGACGATGACGATACGCCTCCCACAGAGGACAGCTTGTCCTTACCCCTGGGCAGCCTGGCACACATGAGCGACTACATGCTGCAGTGCCTGCGCAACGACAGCAGAGTTGCCCACATTTTAACCTGTGCGGACTACTGGGTTGCCACCCTGCTGGATCCACGCTACAAAGACAATGTGCCCACCTTACTTCCTGCACTGGAGCGTGATAGGAAGATGCGCGAGTACAAGCGCACGTTGGTAGACGCGCTACTGAGAGCATTCCCAAATGTCACAGGGGAACAAGTGGAAGCCCAAGGCCAAGGCAGAGGAGGAGCAAGAGGTCGCCAAGGCAGCTGTGTCACGGCCAGCTCCTCTGAGGGCAGGGTTAGCATGGCAGAGATGTGGAAAACTTTTGTCAACACGCCACAGCTAACTGCACCACCACCTGATACGCAACGTGTTAGCAGGAGGCAACATTTCACTAACATGGTGGAACAGTACGTGTGCACACCCCTCCACGTACTGACTGATGGTTCGGCCCCATTCAACTTCTGGGTCTCTAAATTGTCCACGTGGCCAGAGCTAGCCTTTTATGCCTTGGAGGTGCTGGCCTGCCCGGCAGCCAGCGTTTTGTCTGAACGTGTATTCAGCACGGCAGGGGGCGTCATTACAGACAAACGCAGCCGCCTGTCTACAGCCAATGTGGACAAGCTGACGTTCATAAAAATGAACCAGGCATGGATCCCACAGGACCTGTCCGTCCCTTGTCCAGATTAGACATTAACTACCTCCCCATAACCATATATTATTGGACTCCAGGGCACTTCCTCATTCAATCCTATTTTTATTTTCATTTTACCATTATATTGCGATGCTACCCAAAGTTGAATGAACCTCTCCTCTGCCTGTGTGCTAGGCCTAAATATATGCCAATGGACTGTTGCAGTGGTGGCTGACATGAAGCCTGATTCTCTGCTATGACATGCAGACTAATTCTCTGCTGACATGAAGCCAGATTGTCTGTTACGGGACCTCTCTCCTCTGCCTGGGTGCTGGGCCTAAATTTATGACAATGGACTGTTGCAGTGGTGGCTGACGTGAAGCCTGATTCTCTGCTATGACATGCAGACTGATTCTCTGCTGACATGAAGCCAGATCCTCTGTTACGGGACCTCTCTCCTCTGCCTGGGTGCTGGGCCTAAATTTATGACAATGGACTGTTGCAGTGGTGGCTGACGTGAAGCCTGATTCTCTGCTATGACATGCAGACTGATTCTCTGCTGACATGAAGCCAGATCCTCTGTTACGGGACCTCTCTCCTCTGCCTGGGTGCTGGGCCTGAATATATGCCAATGGACTGTTGCAGTGGTGGGTGACGTGAAGCCTCATTCTCTGCTATGACATGCAGACTGATTCTCTGCTGACATGAAGCCAGATCCTCTGTTACGGGACCTCTCTCCTCTGCCTGGGTGCTGGGCCTAAATTTATGACAATGGACTGTTGCAGTGGTGGCTGACGTGAAGCCTGATTCTCTGCTATGACATGCAGACTGATTCTCTGCTGACATGAAGCCAGATCCTCTGTTACGGGACCTCTCTCCTCTGCCTGGGTGCTGGGCCTGAATATATGCCAATGGACTGTTGCAGTGGTGGGTGACGTGAAGCCTCATTCTCTGCTATGACATGCAGACTAATTCTCTGCTGACATGAAGCCAGATTGTCTGTTACGGGACCTCTCTCCTCTGCCTGTGTGTGTGCTGGGCCTAAATATATGCCAATGGACTGTTGCAGTGGTGGCTGACGTGAAGCCTCATTCTCTGCTATGACATGCAGACTGATTCTCTGCTGACATGAAGCCAGATCCTCTGTTACGGGACCTCTCTCCTCTGCCTGGGTGCTGGGCCTAAATTTATGACAATGGACTGTTGCAGTGGTGGCTGACGTGAAGCCTGATTCTCTGCTATGACATGCAGACTGATTCTCTGCTGTCATGAAGCCAGATTGTCTGTTACGGGACCTTTCTCCTCTACCTGGGTTCTGGGCCTAAATTTATGAAAATTGACTCTTACAGTGGTGGGTGACGTGAAGCCTGATTCTCTGCTATGATATGAAGACTGATTCTCTGCTGACATGAAGCCAGATTGTCTGTTACGGGACCTTTCTCCTCTGCCTGGGTTCTGGGCCTAAATTTATGAAAATTGACTCTTACAGTGGTGGGTGACGTGAAGCCTGATTCTCTGCTATGATATGAAGACTGATTCTCTGCTGACATGAAGCCAGATTGTCTGTTACGGGACCTTTCTCCTCTGCCTGGGTTCTGGGCCTAAATTTATGAAAATTGACTCTTACAGTGGTGGGTGACGTGAAGCCTGATTCTCTGCTATGATATGAAGACTGATTCTCTGCTGACATGAAGCCAGATTGTCTGTTACTGGACCTTTCTCCTCTGCCTGGGTTCTGGGCCTAAATTTATGAAAATTGACTCTTACAGTGGTGGGTGACGTGAAGCCTGATTCTCTGCTATGATATGAAGACTGATTCTCTGCTGACATGAAGCCAGATTGTCTGTTACGGGACCTTTCTCCTCTGCCTGGGTTCTGGGCCTAAATTTATGAAAATTGACTCTTACAGTGGTGGGTGACGTGAAGCCTGATTCTCTGCTATGATATGAAGACTGATTCTCTGCTGACATGAAGCCAGATTCTCTGTTACGGGACCTCTCTCCTCTGCCTGGGTGCTGGGCCTAAATTTATGCCAATGGACTGTTGCAGTGGTGGCTGACGTGAAGCCTCATTCTCTGCTATGACATGCAGACTAATTCTCTGCTGACATGAAGACAGATTCTCTGTTACGGGACCTCCCTCCTCTGCCTGGGTGCTGGGCCTAAATATATGCCAATGGACTGTTGCAGTGGTGGCTGACGTGAAGCCTCATTCTCTGCTATGACATGCAGACTAATTCTCTGCTGACATGAAGACAGATTCTCTGTTACGGGACCTCTCTCCTCTGCCTGGGTGCCGGGGCCTAAATATCTGAGAATGGACTGTTCCAGTGGTGGGTGACGGGAAGCCAGATTCTCTGCTATGGAACCTCTCTCCAATTGATTTTGGTTAATTTTTATTTATTTAATTTTTATTTTAATTCATTTCCCTATCCACATTTGTTTGCAGGGGATTTACCTACATGTTGCTGCCTTTTGCAGCCCTCTAGCTCTTTCCTGGGCTGTTTTACAGCCTTTTTAGTGCCGAAAAGTTCGGGTCCCCATTGACTTCAATGGGGTTCGGGTTCGGGACGAAGTTCGGATCGGGTTCGGATCCCGAACCCGAACATTTCCGGGATGTTCGGCCGAACTTCTCGAACCCGAACATCCAGGTGTTCGCTCAACTCTAGTGCTGAGCAAATAGAGCTTTGAATCATAGATCCGAAATCGATTTGTTCTAATACTTCGGTTTTAATGCTGTACGGAGACCTGTCTCTGTACGTCATTAATATGTATTGCCTACGTTGAGGGAAAATTATTTTCACCTATAGTCGTGCAAGACTTCAGTGAATGAATTCAATATTCAATTCTACATCTTTAAAAACATTTCAAATTTGCAATCCATAATCAGATTTAGTGCCGAGGTACCAGCCAGTACCAAACTCGTCTTCTGATTCTGAAACTGAAATGTTTTTAAAGATGTAGAACAGAATACCGATGCAACTTCGGGTGAAATGAATTTTGCCTCAATGAAGGCAATAGATTTTAATGCTATATGGAGACAGGTTTCCGTATGGCATTAAAATGAAGTGTTAGACCAATTTGACTTTGGATCTATGATCTGAATCGCTATTCCTTCAACACTATTGATGATATGACATATAAATATTTTATTTTTCAACAGGGCAGTTGTCTTCCAACTATGCATAGTTATATTCAGCTGCAGCAGATAGACCATCAGGGCTTGGAATAATAATAAAAAAAATACAAGTGATAAATGCTCCTCAAGTGCCAAGTGCATGTTAACTAATATCAAATAGTTGAAGAGGTTGCACAGTTGACAAACTTTTTTTATTTTTAAAAAGGTCAGTGTACCTTAAAATGAACACTTCTTCTGGAGTTGGCAGCACTCCTTCATAGGTCTTTGTATTAAGTGCTCATCCTGGGTGTCTCACTGTCTGAACACAGTAGCAATCCAGTAGCATGTCCCTGCTATACTACCAGCTGGCTTAAAAAAGGGATCCACCTGAAACATTGACACATATCTCCACTGGTGTCTTAAAAATATGTGTATTCTACATTGTATCATATGTTAATATGTGATTTGATAGAGTTTGTATGGTCTCACTGTGCTTGTGTTGGTTTCCTACCATACTCCACAGACATACTGATAATGAACTTAGATTATAAGACCAACTTGGGATAACAATTAATAAAAATGTCTTAAAGGGTTTCTACCACTTCGGTGTCACATATTTAGCTGTCAGACACTAGCGATCCGCTAGTGTCTGCTCTGTCCAACCATCCTAATATAATTGCTTTTGGGGCAGCCGTTTTGATAAAAAAAGAACTTTTATTAATATGCTAATGAGCCTCTAGGTGCTATGGGGGCATCATTAGCACCTAGAGGCTCCGTCTACCTTCAGAAACTGCCGCCGCCCAGCGCGTCCCTCCAGCCCGCCCATCTCCTCCTGAATGCGATCCTCCTTGTGAGCGCCTGTATTCCGCGCATGCGCAGTGAATGTCTGACAGCTTCCCTGCTCAGACATCTCCACTGCGCCTGTTCCTCGGAGCACTATGGCATCATCGCGCAGGCGCAGTGGAGATGTCTGAGCAAGGAAGCGGACAGACATTCACTGCGCATGCGCAGAATACATACGCTCACAAGGAGGATCGCATTCAGGAGGAGATGGGCGGGCTGGAGGGACGCGCTCGGCGGCGGCAGTTTCTGAAGGTAGACGAAGCCTCTAGGTGCTAATGACGCCCCCCATAGCACCTAGAGGCTCATTAGCATATTAATAAAAGTTCTTTTTTTTATCAAAACGGCTGCCCCAAAAGCAATTATATTAGGATGGTTGGGCAGAGCAGACACTAGCGGATCGCTAGTGTCTGACAGCTAAATATGTGACACCGAAGTGGTAGAAACCCTTTAAAAGCGCTGAGGAATATGTCAGTGAGCAAAAAAAATAATAAAACATCAGACTCATATAAAAAAAATAAAAAATAATCATACTTGCTGTCCCCCTATTTAAAGATTTCTGAGTCCCCTGCAGGTCTCTACTTCAACACGGAAATATATCTGATCAACCAATCATTGGCCAAGGAAGAACTTATTTTATTTTTAAGTAATCTTTACCTTTTTTTAATAAAAATATACCACATGGACAACTCCTTTAATTGCTAAAGTAGTCTACACCATGCTCAGGCTGTTCCTGGTTGACACATACTTGTTTACTTTCCAAAAGATAAAATTACCCATCTCCATAGAAAATATAGACCAATTTTCTGTGACCAATCATAAAGTGGATATAAAACTTTTGAGTTAGCTTGAGTGAAAATAAAAACCAAATTGCAAATATCTAGTAAGCACATTCAGTTTCAAGCACCAACTAGTTGATTTAGTTTCAAAATGCCATCTTGTGTTTGTAGTCAAAGCGACATTTATTAAATAAAGTGAAACAAAAATGTACATTTAATTAAAATATGTCAAGCAAAAACCTAAATACATATGGGGTCATTTATCAAACTGATTTATGGTAAACTGGCTTAGTTTCCCATTAAAAACAGATTCCACATTTCATCTTCCAAAAGAAGCTGGAATTTTCCATGCAAAAGGCTACACTAATAGTCTTGTCATAAGACTATGAAAGCAATAGATGGCACTGTTCATGAGTAGTGCAAATTTGCATAAACATGGGCATATGGGAAAGACATGCGATCTACACTACTCATGAACAGTGGCATCTATTGGTTTCATAGTCTTATGACAAGACTATTAGTGTAGCCTTTTGCATGGAAAATTCATGATAAAGATTTGCCATTAGAATATTTGCGATCTACACTACTCATGAACAGCTCAATTTATTGGTTTCATAGTCTTATGACAAGACTCACCTCTTAATGCTGTTTCCAAACCATTTTGATGGGGTTTGCATCAATTTTGAACTTTTTTTTGTGAACCCGATACCCTCTTCTCTTCCGAGTAGGGGGTGCCTCGGGTTCTCCCATTGACTTCCATTGTGCTCGGTAGAGCACACGAGCATACCGATGTGTTCGGCCCGAGCACACAAACACTTTGGTGCTCGATCAACACTAAATGCCAGATGTTCATCACTGATGCCCCCTTATACACACACAATTGGGTATTAGCAATTTGATGTACAAAATACCAATGCATACAACAGTATTTTGTCCTTTTTTGCTGGAATTTGTGACCTGATGGACCTTCCACCACAGATGTGAACCAAGTCTTATATACATCTTCCGCAACAATCCAGTTAAATATTCAATTGCATTTCTCTGCAAAGAAAAACAAGTTTTGGGTTATTTTATACTTCAAAAAGTTTTTGAACAGAAAAGTATGAACTAAGATACCAAGTAAAGAAATAGGTAAAATAAGCTCAAGAGTGGTTTTCTTAATATTGATGTGCTATCTTAGAAGTGTCTGAGTCGTATTTAGCTTTCTTTGTCTTTTCTCTGTCTAGCCAGTGCTATTTACATTACAAGATTGCTTTATTCTATGTAAGCCCCATACTTATTCGCTCTTCCTTTATCTTGCTCTAATCTGTTGCATATCCTTCTTCCTTTATGAGTCTCAGCATTCTCTGAAGAGCTCTTTCTTGGTCACAAAGCTGTGTCACATCAGAAATAATTTCCTTTCCTGTCTTTGGTATTCTTCCCACTAAGCTTCTCCCTTTTTTTAGTCCTAATTGAAAATATACTAAATTTTATTTTTTTCAAATACAAATTACTGTAGAATAAGAACCAGTGAATGGAAAAAAAAATCAGAAAATAACTGAAAGTAATCCTATTGCATCTGCATGGTTCCTACTTTTGAGACACAGTGGTAGGAGATGGTATTTAATGTTTATTGTACCATTCTTTATATCCATATGTGATTCTTCTGGTTTGTTTCACATAAAAAAAAAAATTAAGCATAAAGTTACTATAGGAAGCATAGACATGTATGTTTATTTTCAAAACATTTCCACATTAGTCATACTTAGATACAAAATAAATATCGTAAATGAGGAACATACTTTCACTGAAACACAAATAAATAAAATATAATGCAGAACATGATATATATGTTTTTGTGGGATTTTATGGTCTCAAAAAGTGTAGTTGACTATATTTAGATACAGTTAAAAAATATTCTATGCCAGCCAACATATACTAAATGCATACTCTTCCAGCACACTCAGCTAGAAAAACCTATGGATTCATTAAGATATACAGTACAGACCAAAAGTTTGGACACACCTTCTCATTCAAAGAGTTTTCTTTAGTCACCTGAAATGGTCTTCCAACATTCTTGAAGGAGTTCCCAGAGATGCTTAGCACTTGTTGGTCCTTTTGCCTTCACTCTGCGGTCCAGCTCACCCCAAACCATCTCGATTGGGTTCAGGTCCGGTGACTGTGGAGGCCAGGTCATCTGGCGCAGCACCCCATCACTCTCCTTCATGGTAAAATAGCCCTTACACAGCCTGGAGGTGTGTTTGGGGTCATTGTCCTGTTAAAAAATAAATGATGGTCCAACTAAACGCAAACCGGATGGAATAGCATGCCGCTGCAAGATGCTGTGGTAGCCATGCTGGTTCAGTATGCCTTCAATATTGATTTAAGGATTGTAAATTGACACTACAAAAATCTAAAGGGTACGGGGGTTGACTTTCTAAATGTTGAAAAGTACAGTCTAGAATGTATAGTCCCAAATGTCTTAGGATGGGTGAATAGAACATCTATATTTATGAATGGTGAATTATAGAAAAGCTTCATATGCATATTGACAGGATCTCTAAAGGACTAGTTTGGATAAAATAAGAAAAATTAAGACTTTAATAGGTATCAGAGATATAAAAGCATCACAGAGGATGGTCCGAATATATTTTGCTTTCTAACACAATTTATAAAATGCTAGGTCTTAGTGATCATCCAGAAAATGTTAATGTTAGTATGACAAAATGCTAAAGACTATAGGAGATTCCAATAAATATAGCTAGAGCTAATATTTCCAAGATACTGTATATTCCTGCGTATAAGACTACTTTTTAACACATGAAAATCTTCTCAAAAGTCGGGGGTCGTCTTATACGCCGGGTATGGCGGGTGCTGCAGTGCCGGGACGCCCGAATTATCAACAGAGAGAGCCCGGGCTATTGCCTTGTATTCCCAGCAGCTGAGAGCTGCAATGTAACCCACAGCATATGCCCCACCTGCGCTGTACCTTGTATACCGCCTCCTGCTCTGTACCTTGTATGCCTCCCCCCTGCTCTGTACCTTGTATGCTCCTTGTACCGCATCCTCCCGGCTGCTCGCATCTCGCTCCTACGCATGTGCGAGATTTCATGTGGCGAGCGTGGATACACGGGATCCTCACGGTCGCTCGCTCCTGCGCATGTGCGAGATCTCCGTGCGGCGTATCTAAGTGCGGCGCAGATGTGCATATGTGAATGTGAATATGAAGAATAACATAACAAAAACATGTTCAGGGTATAGGTGGCACATGTTTAGGGTCTGGGAGGCAGGGAGGGAGGACAAGGAAGGTGGTGGGATGCAGGGATGGTGGTGATACCATGGGATGGCGGTGGTACCTAGGGATGGTGGTGGGATGCAGGGATGGCAGTGGTATCTAGGGATGGTGGTGGGATGCAGGGATGATGGTGGGATGCAGGGATGGCAGAGGTACCCAGGGATGGTGGTGGGATTCAGGGATGGCAGAGGTACCCAGGGATGGTGGTGGGATGCAGTAATGTACTGCTGTGTGTTGAAAAAGGGGTAGTCTTATACGGCGAGTATATACCAAACTCTATATTTTCAGTGTAAAAGTTGGGGGTAGTCTTATACGCCCAGTCGTCTTATACGCCGGCATATACGGTATTTAAATAGACCATTTTATTCCAGATAGACATTTTCTTTATCATAAACAAGTTATAGGTCTTTATGGATGCAAAGTGCTAGACAGGGTTAGAATAGAGATGAACAAATATTTTAAAATTCATTCTGATTCTAATGCATCTTCCAAAAAAATCTATTTGGGTCTAAATTTGTTATACCATATCAACAGTCCAACAGTCCAATTACCCTGAAAATTGGTACATGACATTCAGAGGTCTCAAAGGAATCATAGGACTCATTTTTTTCTCTTTTATCTATCTATTTTTATTTTTATTTTCCCACTCCACCTCCTTCAAGGTCTTTCAACCACAGATAGCAATAGTAAATGTCAGAGTGACACAGACATATATCGTTTTGGGTAAAGGTATGGTTGATGATGTTAACAAGTAGCCTGTTTAAAAATCCATTTGTTGGATGTAAAATATAAAACTAAAAAGGTAAAAAAAAAAAAATCCTTTATTGGAGGGAGATGCCTGCAGGTGTACACAGTTGCTTGTTCTGAACAAGCCATCCAAAAATGATACCTTAACGGTTAAGGTATCATTTTTGGATGGCTTGTTTCAGTGTGTTTGAGTGGGCGCCATCTTTAAAGACCCAGCCAGTGCCATACTAGTACGGTGTGGGTCAGCAAAGGGTTAAGGCTTAACCCTTTGCTGACCCGCACCGTATTAGTATGGCACTGGCTGGGTCTTTAAAGATGGCGCCCACTCATGAGCGTAGCGCGTGCCATAGCCGTCGGTGGCCTGCTGTTTCTTATATCAGCAGACACCCGCAGCTAATGTCTGCAACCGGCAGTAATGCAGATTGAGAACATTTAACCCCTCATCTAAACACATGAAACACCCGAAGCACGCACTTTTGGTGATGCTCCGGGTCCCCTGTGAGCTCAGCAACACCAAAAGATCTGAAAGACCACGGAAAATAACTGTGATGGATGACCGAAGAATTCTTTCCCTGGGGAACAAAAACACCCTTCACAGCAGTTGGCCAGATCAAGAACACTCTCCAGGAGGTAGATGTATGTGTGTCAAAGTCAACAATCAAGAGAAGACTTCACCTGAGTGAATACAGAGGGTTCACCACAAGATGTAAATTATTGGTTAGCCTCAAAAACAGGAAGGCCAGATTAGAGTTTGCCAAACGACATCTAAAAAAGCCTTCACAGTTCTGGAACAACATCCTATGGAAAGATGAGACCAAGATCAACTTGTACAAGAGTGATGAGAAGAGTATGGAGAAGGAAAGGAACTGCTCATGATCCTAAGCATACCACCTTATCAGTGAAGCATGTTGGTGGTAGTGTCATGGCGTGGACATGTATGGCTGCCAATGGAACTGGTTCTCTTGTATTTATTGATGATGTGACTGCTGATAAAAACAGCATGATGAATTCTGAAGTGTTATCTGCTCATATTCAGCCAAATGCTTCAGAATTTATTGGACGATGCTTCACAGTGCCAATGGACAATGACCCAAAGCATCCTGCAAAAGCAACCAAATATTTTTTTTTAAAGGAAAAAAGTGGAATGTTATGCAATGGCCAAGTCAATCACCTGACCTGAATCCGATTCAGCATGCATTTTACTTGCTGAAGACAAAACTGGAGACAGTTGCAGTAGAGGCCTGGCAGAGCATCACCAGGATGAAACACAGCGTCTAGTGATGTCTATGCGTTCCAGACTTCAGGCCGTAATTGACTGCAAAGGATTTGCAACCAAGTATTAAAAAGTGAAAGTTTGATTTATGATTATTATTATTGTGTCCCATTACTTTTGGTCCCTTAACAAGTCAGATGCATATATGCAAACTGTTGTAATTTCTACACTGCTCACCTGATTTGGATGTAAATATTCTCAAATTAAAGCTAGCAGTCTGCATTTAAAGCACATTTTGTTTGTTTCATTTCTAATCCATTGTGATGGTGTATAGAGCCAAAAATGTTAGAATTGTGTGGATGTCCCAATATTTATGGACCTGACTGTATATGCTACTGGTGATGCAGGGAAATATGCCTATAAAACACTTATGAACTCTAGAATCTTCGCAACAATGTTTTTTTGTACAACAATGACTACCTCCTACACATAAAACAAATAATTTACTGTCTCTTTAACTCTTTCATGATATAAATAAAAGACTGAAATAATCATGTAAATGCAATGAGAAAAGTTTTATCAAAGTTTTTTTTTATTTTTTTTAAGTAGTAAAACATAATAAAACTGATAAATGTAGTATTGTCATAATCAATACTCCTCATACATACCAGGTGATCTCCTTATAGGGATTCTCCAGGAATATAGATTTTTTTTTTCAGCAAGCGCCCAAATTCATACTTACCTGCTCCCTGCCAATCTGGTCATCCACTATGCTTCCACTGTGCCCATGTTCTGGTCCTCGGCATGTTTTCTGTTGGTGCTGCAATGACATGGTCATATGCTCTGCTATAGACAATGGCTTCAGTGGTGACATAGCCAAAAGCAACAAATCACCAGTCATTGGCTACAGCCGAGCATATGAATATGGGCACCGAAAAAAAAAAAAAATAGCTGGGGACACAGAGGAGGCATTGTGGCAGAATAGAGTGGAGGGGAGCAAGTAAGAATTATTTTTATGTTTACAAATTATATATATATTTTTTAAATTAAAGAACTTTGCTTGTCTCTAGTTTGAATATATTTAGGCAATGATGGATATTATTTATGTTTTTTTGGAATTGTATACCTTTGACTTTACCCTATATTGAGAGATAATCTTTGCGGACAAGGATAGGCATTCTTACAATGGATCCACAAAAAAAGGATGCCATACTGACATCATCCTTTTTTTTTGCAGGATCTGCAATTTTCGGACCACAAAACACATACGTTTGTGTGCATGTAGGCTAAGAAATAGAAAAATTGATGAATTTGGCTTATGGGCTGTAATATAACTATATAGCCTATTTGAAAAGTTAAATAGATTAAAGTCAATCCATCTTTCTATCTAACATTAGTGCCCAAATGCATAACCAGCACATGCTGGGTAACACCTTTGCAAACGGCTATAACAGTCTGTTTAATTATACCAAACATTCCATTCTTTTCTCTTTTCATTATGTCCTTATTAAACCGTAAGTTTCCTAACCATAATTTCCAACTTGACAACTTTAATTACATCGTTATTGGTCTACCTTAGACAATCAATAAAGCATGTTACTGCAGAGCTATTCTCTCTCATTTGGCTTTTAATGTAACTCATGTGTTTGTCATGGATAAAAGACAGAACATTTAATATTTTTTAAAACACTATTGGGCTGTGTATTTGACCCTGTGTTGGACATATTGAGTGTTACTCATCTCTAGAAATGGCAAATTATTGAAAATTATTTCTTAGTAAACTCTCCTTTCAAATAGTTTTTTTTAATGCACCAAACATCCTACGTGTAAGGCCTCTTGCACACGACCGTATTTATTTTGTGCTCCACAAAAACGGATCCGCAAAAAAAGGTTATCATCCGTGTGTATTCTGTATTTTGCGGAACGGAACAGCTGGCCCCTAATAGAAAAAAAAAAACTATCTTTGTCCGTTATGCAGACAATAATAGGACAAGTTCTATCTTTTAGTGCAAAGGATATACGGAAATACGGAAACGGAATGCGCATGGAGTACATTCCGTTTTTTGGGGGGAACCATTGAAATGAATTGTTCTGCATATGGACCACAAACGGAAAAATAAAAACGGAATGGAAACGGAAATAAAATATGTTTGTGTGCAAAAGGCCTAACAGGTAGTATAAGGATAGAGCATGGGAAATGTAACCACCCTATAGAGGAGTCTAGATTGTTGGATGAGCTGGGGCTTTAACTATGTCATATAAAAATATGGGTTACCTCTCAAACCTGCAATTTCTTTAAATGTGCGCCATACTCTTAAGTTAAAAGAATGTATAAAATAAAAGGGGACATCATGTGGGGGAAGAACAAAAAATACCTTTAAATGAAATTGAATCCTTCTGTAATATCGTAATATTACTTGCTGCCTGTCCCAGTTTTGCCATACATCCTGGTGTGCTCTTTGTCCTCTCATTTTTTTTTTAAGGTGACCCGAGGGCTTTGTGCTGCCTGACCCAGCTTCCATTCAAATTTTTATGTAGTCTGCTGAGGCTTTGAACTGCATGTGTATGTGTATGATACACCACTTGGCTGTGTGCCTCAACTTGTATTCTATTCATGCTTTTCTTGATGTGCCAGTCATGAAAATCTTTTCAGCAAGATTGGTGTTTGGTGTCTTTTATGGGAAGTTACAAAACTGCAGCCTAGCATCAAATGAAACATCAGTAATTGTTTTAAAAGGTACAATGTATCTGCTAGTTTCAATAATAGTTATTAGGAAAAACATGATTTATGTTAAGTAAAAACCCAATGGAAGAATATAAGACCATATGGAATTAATTTTGCTATTACAGCTGGTACCTTCAGTATTTGCAATGTATATGCAGCATCTACAGACCGTAGGAGCAGCATTTTTTGTGCTGAACCAATATTCATAAGGATATTCCCTACTAGCCAATAATAAAACTGAGGAATAAGCCATTTTGTGCGTAGCTCTGTTATATTAAGGTCCAAATATTAGACCCTTAAGAACCTATGACGTACATGCACGTCATATCTGAACAGTGACATACATATATATCATGCTGATTGGGAGAGTGCAGAAGCTGCGCCCTCCTGATCAGTGGCAGAGGTCCAGCCGTCACTGATAGCCATACCCCTGCTGTATACGTCGGCATTGGTGAAAACACAAAGGCCAGCACATTAACCCTTGCACTACCGGGGTCAGTGCGGACCACTGCACGTGCGGGATCATTCCTTGTGCGGGGTGGCCATTGGGTCCCCGCGCAGCTGTGATGCTGTGACGGGAACCCAATGGGAGGGAAGGCAGCCCAATGCCTTCCTTAGGCATCGTGGCTGCCTTCCGTGACAGCCTGTAAGATCCAACCCCCTGGATCGAACAGTCAAGCAGGCTGCAGTGTACAGTATTACAGTGTGTAATACACTTACAGCCAATGCATCACAATACAGAAGTATTGTAATGCATTGTAAAGGGGATCAGACCCTCAAAAGTGGAAGTCTCAGAGTGGGACAAAAAGTAAAGAGAAAAAAGAAGTTAAAAAATAAAGTTTTACAAAAAATTTAAATTTTCAAATAAAAAAAAGTGTCCTTTTCCCAAAATAGAGTACATATTTATTTATTTTTAAATAGGGGGAAAAAAAATTGAAAAGTAGACATATTAGGTATTTCCGCGTCCGTATCGACTGGCTCAATAAAAATATCACATGACCTAACCTATCAGGTTAACACCGTAAAAATAATAATAATAAAACTGCTAAAAAAAACATGTTTTTGTCACCTTACATCACTAAAGTGCAACACCAAATGATCTAAAAGGCGTATGCCCCCAAAATAGTGCACATTTAACCGACACCTCATCCCACAAAAAAATTAGCCCCTACCTAAGACAATTACTCAAAAAAATAAAAATATGGCTCTCAGACTATGGAGACACTAAAACATTTTTTTTATTTTTTTCAAAAATACTTTTATTGTGTTAAATGTAAAAAATTAATAAAAAAGTAGACATATTAGGTATCGCCGCATCCGTAGTAACCTACTCTATAAAAATACCACATTCTATAATGAAATAGGCCAATGAACGCTTTTGCCACAAATAAGTGCACAAGTGAAGTGCGTATATTTTTTTCCTTTCTGTGCGCTTTCAACACGTATAACCGCCGACGTGAACTGTGAATATATTTTTCTTGTTTGAAAAGATATAAGCCACTAAAGGCTTTTCAACATAGCACTTTGACCACAAGAACAAATTGCTGGAATTAGAGAGCTGCATAATGGCTATTTGAATCCCCAAATTATCTTTCCCTGAAGTTGTAAATTGTGTTTCTAGCATTGTCCCTAGCGCCTTCTGGCGTCTCTCTCTGCACCAAGATGCTGTGAAATGATTCCCCCCTATCCTTTCAATGCACTTATAAATCATTTTTTCCATTTTTATTTTTACTAAGATGTTTTTACAATTGCTGTCCCTAGCTCCTTCTCATGTCTGTCCCTGCACTCAGAATGCTTGAAAATGTCTGACTCTAAGATGGCCGCCATATTTATAGGGCTGTGATTGGCTGCATGCACTGGCATTATGGGTCAGCCCGCCTTCCCAGAGTTCCTTGCCCTGTGCCCTCACACCTGTAGCCGCCATTGTAGTCACCATTTTAGGAAAAATTGTGTTTCACTACCACTGAAGCTCGAGGAAATTTGCATTCATTGCAAATCAAATTTTTCCAAAAATTCTGATCAAATTTCACTTTGTTGATTCGATTCGCTCATCTCTAATCTCAATATATATATATTAAACAACAAAAAAATGAATTCTGTAGATTTCATGCTGGCCACTAAACCTAATCATAGGCGTCACTTCTTGGTCTGTACAGATCGCTTTACTGTAATTATCTGTTAATCTGTCATTTTATTCCTGCCTGTAATGATATCACCTCTGTGTATATATAAGACAAGATCTACCATTCACAATAGGTGATTGTTAAAGCTTATCTAGTCTTTCCTTGTATAATGACCTCTCCCCAGGTCACAGAGCATACCCAGAAAACTATCCTATAGAAGTAAATGAGGTCCCCTCCTAACCATTGTGTCTATGGCCCATATGATCTGCAATAAAAAATATAATAATAGATTAGAAAATAGTATAAGTGCTACTATTTGGTTTGAACTGGCAGATAGCATTTTTGGTGACACATTTCCTTTAAGGGATGCATGATCCTTGGGTCTTTAGGGAATGAAAAGCTCAGGGAGTTATTCATTGGAGATGGTAGACAGGACCCAGTGCATATTAAGCACCATACACAGTCCTGTAGGTCCTTCATTATTCAATATGTTAATGGAGGAACATGTGACATGACCACCCATTGATGAGGTCTCTCAGAATCAGATACTCTGTGTGCCCAAGTTTAACACCACAGTAATCTCAGTCACAGTCTCTCAGAGTCAGAGTCACAGCTCTAGCTACAGTAACAACCTAGTGCCGTTTGAACCACCTACGATACGGTTGGCAAATGTTGGCAGATTTTCCCTCTTGAATGATTCTCTCAATGTCTTTTCCACTTAGTAGCTCTCATCTACCACCACTATGTGTATACAGAGTCATTTAGGGTCCATTCACATGTCCGTAAGTGTTTTGCGGATCCACAAAACAGGGACACCTGCAATGTGCGATCCGCAATTTGCGGCCCGCACATCACAGACACTATAATAGAAAATGCCTTTTCTGGTCTGCGGACAAGAATAGGACATGTTCTATTTTTTTCAGGAACGGAATTGGGGATTTTGAAAAAACGGATCCAGAAAAAACGGATGCGGATCCCGGAAATGCGGATTCGCACCCTTTCCAGCCCCATTGAAAGTGAATGAGTCCGCAAATTGCGTGTGAATGGACCCTTATAGTGCTCCAGGGGCACAATTTACTTCAGGAGATCTGTCCAAACAGTACCCCAGTTTGATGCTTTTTTTTCCCCTTTTCTAGGCTCTTGGCACTTTGCCTGAACCTGCTGGCCATGGACTAGGATGGTTCTCCCAGTGTCTTTTTGGCTTACTTAATGATATACCCCATCTATCGTTTTTTCCCCTGCACTTTTCTTTGCAGCTTTTATCAGCTGCTCCACATTCCTGCCAATGTGTGACTTGTTTGAGCTAGCTCACTGGGGCCTAGAGTCTGATATATTGCGTACACAGACCTCATGGGCACTCCCTGTGGTCTCAGCCTCATTCTAAGTTATTTACTGCTTGCAGCCCCCTTTTTATAGTCTGCAGTGCTACAGTGACATCAACTGGCAGAAAAGTAATATTGCAAGTCAACATTCAACACATACAGTAGGATTACATTTAGAGCGAATTGTAGATCACAATGCAACACAGTATACATAAACATAAAAGGGTATGCACATAAAAACTTGTGCCAGGGGAATAATCCCCATGTTTACATATCTGACAACCAGAAAACCAGGTATTCACATGTGGTAGATTTGTTGATGAAACATCTGTGACTGATAAATCCATTCATTTCTATAACTGACTAGGCTTGTTTTTGCAGCATGTACAAGGTGCTTGGATTTCTGCAAACTCCATTCCGATGCATGACTGTAGCAAATATTTCTGAAATAAATCTGGTACTCGTGAATATACCCCAATACAGGTTATAACTCAGGTTCAAGGGAAGTAGTGCAATGTATTTTATAACCTTAGTGTATATAGCACTTACATATTCCACTGCACTGTACAGAGATTGTCATCACTCAAATCAGTCACTGTCCGCATCTAAATTTTGAGTCAACCAGATAAAGTGCTGTACAATGGATAGATAGATAAATAGTAAATAAAAAATTATATATAATTATATATATATATATATATATATATATATATTGTACATATGATTATCCACACATTGGCTGCACAAATTACATGCCAATAAAAGGCCAATAAATAATTTTTCACCATAATCTCCCCAGGTGTGAACGAAAGAAAAACAGGGGTCTGAGGTTGTGTCTGGCGCACACTATGGAGAAAGTGTTTTATTGCGAAGAAGTGTGTATGAATAGATAGAGAAGTTCATGGCTGACACTTCTGTGACCTTCCTAGAAGATGCCAATTCACAACTGATGACAACATTGAGCGTGTTCGAGAAATGATTCTGTTGGACAGATGAGTTGCAAATCAGCCATGACTATGCAGAGAAGACAGCGGTGCATTCATGGCTCGCAGCTCAGCCTAAAACATTTTTAATTAGGGAATACAAAAGCTTGTTGGCAGATGGACAAAGTGTATTAAAAAGCTGGGAGAGAGAGAAAGACAGAGATGATAGATGACTAATAGATAGATAGATTAAAATAGTGTTTTAGATAAATTTAAGATGGTGTTAAGATCACACTAAACTCTTTGGCTCATGTTAAGTTCAAAATCAAACATTGACTTATATTAAAAAGTTTTTAGAAAGTGAATTGGCTTATATACTTGGAAATTCAGCCATAAATAAAAAAAAATGGATATCCCACTATTTAATATGTTCTGTGGTGAAACATTGCACTTCATGTCATGTACATCCACCACAATGTCCGCGTGTCTAAGAAAAAAAACCAAAAACAAAAACTGTTCTAATTCAATAAATGCCACTCACCCCGGATCATCATTACCTAGCTGTCATCTCTCCTTATGTCATTCATTTTTTTTTAGCAGCTAGGAACTTAACCAATGTTTTCTATCAGACATTCATTGATAGTGACAGAACTCATTCAGACAGAAACAGCTTCTGCAGTCCTAATTTATCTTCTCACGATATTGAGTGGCAATCATATTTTGCATATGTACCGGTATGTTCAATAAAACTACACAATAAACACAGTGTGGTTCCGAATGATTGCTCGGGCATTTTCAGGGGCTTCTGTTTATTTGATCTGCTTTATTGTAAGTCGAAGTACATTTACCGTAGGATCGTGAACATTGCAGAAATGTAAAGGTCCGCATGATACTGTCTGTATAGACTTCTAGAATTCAATACACTTTAGAAACGGCGGTTCTTTAAACTGATTTGCAACCGTCATTGTATGCAGCGTAGCAAGAACTACCACATAGGTCTGGAAGTAGCACAGCTCAGATTAATGGCTGACATGGGAACCCTTCTGGCAGGATATCCCACAGAGTTCAGACAAGGGTAGCTCAATATGCTTAGGCAGTATTAAAGTTAATTAGAAAAGATTCACCTGCAGCTATCCAAATCCATATCTCTCTTGGGTATCAGATTAAGAGCTAGTCTGTGCATAGACAGAATCAGATAGCAACACTCAAGGCTTCAGTGTCTAATAGGAGTGTTCAGTAGATTCGAGCTGCCAAGATATCTGTTTATTTGTTCACATTTTCCTCCAGCAATAATGCTTTTTGGAATTCTATAACATATTTCTCCCCAAAAAATGCTGCTTGTTTATTTACAACTAAATGAAAATGCTAATTATAAAATAGAATCACTTAATAGCATCTAAAAAATACCAGATTGACATTTTCCATATATCCATTATTAAATCTCATTGACTATAATCGTAAGAATTGCAAAAGAACACCAAACCAAGAAGTTTCTGAGCGGGCAGTGAAATAAAACAAATCAATAGAATTTGGTTGATTTAGGATTTGGATAGATGATAATACATATGCTGAAAAGGAACGTATGCAGCTGCTAAAGGCCACATGGGGGAGTAGATCCACTCTCGGGTTGGTTAAATTCTGGTTCCCATTACGTGGTAAGAACCTGAAAATACCTCTCCAGCTCCACAGGAACTGTAATATTACCAGCACAATGTCAAAGAACTAGTCAATGGATCATGATGGCCTTGTCTCCTACAAAGAATGAGAAGATGGTAGGAGTGTGGTGTGTTTAGAACCAGTACCAAAGGTATACCTTTGAAACTATCAATTTTTCCGTGATTATGAGAACTAGTACCAGAAGTAAGTATTTACACTTGAAATCTCATTACAGGTAACCCTCCATTCTATCATGCGTTGCAAAATTTTAGTCACAGCCAGTCTCCAACATCTGGATAGTGGAAAGTTGAGTGACGCATATCCAAATAACGCTAATTGTGATGGAAATCGGCAAATAAAACATATAGGGACAAACAGTGTAGTGATAAATGTGCAATGTTGTCAACAGGCCACACCAGGCTGCCTTCAAATGATGACAAGGACAAACATTTGTAATGTGCTTTTCTCACAGGGACACAAAGCAGTTGTGTGGCTGGAGCAACTCCCTGGGAAGTCAGTGGCTGCCATATACTGTAGGTGCTCAACCCCAACACACACTAGGGTCAATTTCATAAGGAACCAGTTTGCCTATTTTGTAGATTGTGGAAGGAAACTAGACTACCCAGAGGAAAACCATGCAAACACAGGGACACCTGGGAACTGTCCCTACCTTCTCTCTGGGTTGCCCTGCTGTCACTGATAGCGGGCAACCCGTTCTGCATCTGCATGAATAGCGTTCAAAAACATCCATTCAGAGATAGAGATCCACCTCCCTGACGTTTATAGTCAATGGGTGGACAGGAGGTGGTTAAAGAACACATTTTTTTAACTTCAGCCTATGGGAGTGCCGTGGAATTTCTATTATATGTTATCTTTGGATAAAGGATTGTCTCCATAGCCGCTGGCACACCATCTACCTTTTTTCTGCGGTGCTGCTTTAATTTCTTTTTTGTATATATCTATATATCTATCTCTCTCTCTCTATATCTATCTATCTATCTATCTATCTATCTATCTATATATATATATATATATATATATATATAATCTATCTATTATCTATCTATATTTATATATATTATCTATCTATCTATCTATCTATCTATCATCTCTCTATCTATTATCTATCTATCTATCTTGCATCTACAGTCAGGTCCACAAATATTGGGACATCCACACAATTGTAAAATTTTTGGCTCTATTCACCACCACAATGGATTTGAAAAGAAACAAACAAGATGTGCTTTAACTGCAGACTGTCAGCTTTAATTTGAGGGAATTTACATCCAAATGAGGTGAACAGTGTAGGGATTACAACAGTTTGCATATGTGCCTCCCACTTGTTAAGGGACCAAAAGTAATGGGACATAATAATAATCATAAATCAAACTTTCACTTTTTAATACTTGGGTTGCAAATCCTTTGCAGTAAATTACAGCCTGAAGTCTGGAACGCATAGACATCACCAAAAGCTGGGTTTCATCCCTAGTGAAGCTCTGCCAGGCCTCTACTGCAACTGTCTTCAGTTCCTGCTTGTTCTTGGGGCATTTTCCCTTCAGTTTTGTCTTCAGCAAGTGAAATGCATGCTCAATCGGATTCAGGTCAGGTGATTGACTTGGCCATTGCATAACATTCCATTTATTTACCTTAAAAAACCCTTTGGTTTCTTTTGCAGTATGCTTTGGGTCATTGTCCCGCTGCACTGTGAAGCGCCGTCCAATGAGTTCTGAAGCATTTGGCTGAATATGAGCAGATAATACTGCCCGAAACACTTCAGAATTCATCCTGTTGCTTTTGTCAGCAGTCACATAATCAATAAATACAAGAGAACCAGTTCCATTGGCAGCCATACATGCCCACGCCATGACACTACCACCACCATGCTTGGGGGTATGCTTAGGATCATGAGCAGTTCCTTTCCTTCTCCATACTCTTCTCTTCCCATCACTCTGGTACAAGTTGATCTTGGTCTCATCTGTCCATAGGATGTTGTTCCAGAACTGTGAAAGCTTTTTTTAGATGACATTTGGCAAACTCTAATCTGGCCTTCATGTTTTTGAGGCTCACCAATGGTTTACATCTTGTGGTGAACCCTCTGTATTTACTCTGGTGAAGTCTTCTCTTGATTGTTGACTTTCTCACACACATACACCTACCTCCTGGAGAGTGTACTTGATCTGGCCAACTGTTGTGAAAGGTGTTTTCTTCATTATGGAAAGAATTCTTCGGTCATCCATGACAGTTGTTTTCCATGGTCTTCCGGGTCCTTTGGTGTTGCTGAGCTCACCGGTGCATTCTTTCTTTTTAAGAATGTTCCAAACAGTTGTTTTGGCCACACCTAATCAATTTTGCTATCTCTCTGATGGGTTTGTTGTGTTTTTTCAGCCTAATGATGGCTTGCTTCACTGATAGTTACTGTTCTTTGGATCTCATCTTGAGAGTTGACAGCAACAGATTCCAAATGCAAATAGCAGACTTGAAATGAACTCTGGACCTTTTATCTGCTCATTGTAATTGGGATAATGAGGGAATAACACACACCTGGCCATGGAACAGCTGAGAAGCCAATTGTCCCATTACTTTTGGTCCATTAACAAGTGGGAGGCACATATGCAAACTGTTGTAATTCCTACACCATTCACCCGATTTGGATGTAAATACCCTCAAATTGAAGCTGTCAGTCTGCAGTTAAAGCACATCTTGTTTGTTTAATTTCAAATCCATTGTGGTGGTGTATAGAGCCAAAAATGCTAAAATTGTGTTGATGTCCCAATATTTATGGACCTGACTGTATCTATCTCTCTGCACTGTTCTGTGGCATATACCTTTCAGGTGTGAAAACTTAAGTTAACACTATGCCACATGATTAAGAAAGGTGCCATCTATTTTGTATCTTTTATTTCTTCTCAGGTAACATCAGAAGTTTCAGTTATGATTAAGAACTCACATTGGCTTTATAATGCATAAGTGGTTTCTGTTCTTGATGTGCACATCATGTTTTTAGATTTGTCTATGAATAAGCTGCCATGATTTTATCATTTGCATATGCTTTAATATCTTTGGATTTTTCAGATATCACCAGTGTGTATCTTCAGTATGAGTGGCACATGCCAAAATAAGTTTGGTTAGACTCTTTAGATTCCTAATCAGGATTTTAGTAAAAAATCTGTCATGCGGTTAATATAGAGTAGTATTCAAAGATAAAGTAGGCATGTCTAAGTCTATTCAGCTAATACATTTTAACCTCTATGACAATTCGCAATTACATTTCTTATATGACTGATGGATTTGTCAGATAGGATCTGTCACTACATCACACCCTGCTTCACCTCCCCCTTCTTCTTCACCTCCCAACCTACGCCTTCTACTACACCTCCCATCTCCTTACGTAAGTGAAATGTGAAAATGTATCAATGTGCCAGATATGATTGTAATACAAGAGTGACTTCTCTACTATAAAATAGAACAGAATAGAAACACAATTCTGAATTTTACCGGTAAATAAATAAAGATTTTAATATTTTTTTTGTAGTTTGAAGGTTCATCTGCAAAGGAATTCAGTGGAAAAATGTTGCCACAGATCCTTAGTGCTACCTTGCCATGGAAACTACATGATAGGATCAATCCTGATAAGTCACACATGCATTTGATGCTAATTTTCTGGCAACTTCATGACAGATTTCCCCATATGCAGAATTCCTGCTGTCAAATCTACTGCCTTAAAAAGCTCCCTTGTGTCCTTGTATATCCACAGAAATGTCTACACTTACTTTCCCAAAAGCTGTCCCATATAACGTGACACTGTAATTTCCAAGGTGGCAACCTGGGTTTATCATTTGGCACAACTCAACCTATCATTTTTTTAAAGATTGCAAGTAAAACTATATTAACTGAATACATCATGATCACTGACTATGCATACAATACACACCTGCTTCATCTGTTCCTAAAGGCCCTATTGCATGAGCAGATAGGGCAGATAATTGTCGGGACGGAAGCGTTCTCTCCATTCAATTGCCTGCTCAGCAAAGGAGGAGACTTCTGCTATTACATGCAGCAATCTCCTCCTTATGTATAAGGCCTCATGCACACGACCGTTGTTTGGGTCCGCATCCAAGCCGTTTTGGCGGCTCGGATGCGGACCCATTCATTTCAATGGGGCCGCAAAAGATGCGGATAGCACTCCGTTATTTACTTGTCCGCGCTTTGCGGACAAGAATAGGCATTTATATTGCCAGCGCCCGTTCCGTTCCGCGGTTTGCGGACCGTAAAAAACTGCACGGTCTAAGGCTGGTTTCACACAGGCATTGCGGGAAAAGGTGCGGGTGCGTTGTGGGAACATGCACGATTTTTCCGCGCGAGTGCAAAACATTGTAATGCGTTTTGCACACGCGTGAGAAAAATCTGCATGTTTGGTACCCGAACTTCTTCACAGAAGTTCGGGTTAGGTGTTCTGTAGATTGTATTATTTTCCCTTATAACATGGTTATAAGGGAAAATAATAGCATTCTGAATACAGAATGCTTAGTAAAATAGGGCTGAAGGGGTTAAAAAAATAATAATAATTTAACTCACCTTAATCCACTTGATCGCGCAGCCAGCATCTCTTCTGTCTTCTTTTTTGCTGTGCACAGGAATAGGACCTTTGATGACGTCACTGTGCTCATCACATGGTCCAATCACATGGTTCATCACCATGGTGAGGGACCATGTGATTGGATCATGTGATGTGACGTCACCACAGGTCCTTAGCCAGCAGCTCAACATTACAGAAGAAGACAGAGATCTGCAACTACGCGATCAAGTGGACTCGGTGAGTTAAATTTTTAATTTTTTTTAACCCCTCCATCACTATTTTACTTTGCATTCTGTATTCAGAATGCTATTATTTTCCCTTATAACCATGTTATAAGGGAAAATAATACAGATCGGGTCCCCAGCCTGATCATCTCCTCGCGGATGCTTGCGATTTTCATGCGGCCCCATTCACATCTATAGGGCCTGCATTGCGTGAAAAATGCAGAATATAGAGCTTTCTGCGATTTTCACGCAACGCACAAGTGATGTGTGAAAATCACAGCTCATGTGCACAGCCCCATAGAAATGAATGGGTCAGGATTCAGTGCGGGTGCAATGCGTTCAACTCACGCATTGCACCCGTGCGGAATACTCGCCCTTGTGAACGGGGCTTAAGGGTGAGCAATCGCTAATGCATCACTCATCCTTATACTGTGTCATTGTTTTCCAGCAGCAGGGCGCCAATTACACGGGGAGATCTGCTGCCGGCAAACATGTTAAAATATCCTGTTTACCCAACGAACGAGCTTTTGCTCTTTTATCGGATAAACGGCGGCAGTATTACACTGCCAGATGATTGCTAACGAGTGTTCATGCGAAAGCTTGTTAGTGAGCATACAAACAATAATCTGCCTGTGTAATAGGCAATAGCCAAACATATGCATTCAATGACTTCACAGATACCAGTTCTGTGATTTATAAAATGTATTTCTTCCTGTAGCCATGTGATGTCTTCTAGATATAGGCCTGAAATATAGCAATTATATGCATTCTGTCAGCGTCTGTTCATCCGATTTCCTTCAATGTTCTTCCTGATAAGGAAGTAATCATTAGCTACGGTAACTTGCAACCTTAGCAACTGATCAGACTACGACAATCTTAGCTTACATTGTTTGGGATTTATTGAGCTCGAGCAGTGCTGACAAGGACTGAGAAATGCAGCGCTCATAACAACAATTATGAAAACATTTAATGAGTTTTAGCGAAAATATGAAAAAAGTTGAGCCAGAATTGATTATTTATGCTACAGATGTGTGTGGGAGACATTATGTGTGGCTAATACATTTCAAAACATATGCTGAAATGTCTATTTTTCCATGTTAAAAAATATCTAAAAAATATATTTTCAAATATATGACTTTGGAAAATATATTTACATTTTTTTGAATCTATCTTAAAATATAATTGAGTCAGACAATATATTGTAAATATATGTCACACATATAAATTTATTTGCAAAATATATTTGAAATATATTTCTCTTCCATATCGGTAGCATCTAAGGTTTTAGGTCAGTATTATTATTACAAGTGAGTCATCTAATCCCCATAGAGGGGTATCCACACACATATACAATGTATAGGACTGGGCAATGGCTGCTCACTGCTGTGATACATATTGCAGGTGTTTAGAGCAAGTTTACTAAACACATGAATGGAAAATTGGAAACTGGTTAATAATATTTATATAAGCATCGCACACTGATGAGTATACATAGATGAGAGGCGCTACAAGGACACGCTGATCTCTTTCTGTAGTCTGTTACACATCACTTCTGCAGAGTTTCTTCTCTGGATTCATCCACTGACGTTCAGTGCTTCGTACCATTAGAAAAAGAGGTTCTGCAGCAGCCAAAGTGTGTATGCAATTCTGAGCATATTATTCAGCTCAGATGGCACAGGCCTTACAAAAATATGAGGATGCTTCCTATTAAAGTAGAGATGAGAAAATTGATTCTATATTAATTGGATTCATCACAAATTTCACAAAATTCTACTACCAAGCAAATCTAAAGTTTTGGTGATTTGCTTCAGGCACCGTGCCCCTGCCGTTTTATATTCAAAATTCAATACACTAGCGAGGGAAAAAGGGCAAAGAAGATGAAGACAGACAATCACATGAACTCAGGCAGCGCTGTCAGGCCTACCCACAATGCTCTGCAGTCAGCCTGACAGCCAATCAGGAGGGAGGATTATGGAAGGTCTATCAGGCTCTATGTTAGCTCTGAAGCACAGACTCCATTGTGAGCTCAGCCGCTGATGTGAGATACATGTCTGCCATGTCTATGACAAAGCAATAAGACACACATGGAAGCCATTTTGTGTAGGGACCAGGAAGATATATTTAGTTTGGACTCATGCAAATGAGCATGTATGCCCTTTGCCCGTATTGTGGGCCACAAACAGCAGGCCCACAATATATGGGCACCGGTCATGTGCACTCTGTGTGATAGATGCGGATGTATTGACTTGAATGGGTCCACCATCCTCAAGGTACACAGAGTGGAGGCACGGATCGGAAGCCCACGGAAGCACTGTGAATGGCTTCTGTGGGATTTCAGTCTGTGCTATCTATTTGCGGTGCAGACCGTCTCTTGCTGATTGCGGACCCATTCAAATCAATGGGTTTTCCGGTCCGCATGACCCCCTAGGTAGATTGAACTACTAGGTCAAGAGTAAGGTTTTATCACTAAGGACACGATAGGGGCAGTTAGTGTACTGTGTCTGTAGCCAGGGCTGGAGCTGTTCATAACCTCATTTATTGCACTTTACTAGACATGAGCTTTTTAAAGTTCAGGAGACTGTTTTTTTTTTTAAAATAAATAAATGCTTCAAAGCTTCTACAATATATTCATTAGAAATAAACATATTTTAGCACATCAACAACAGTGTACTGTATAGTTTGGCCAAACTCATGGGGTATGCTATTGCTCTTTTGTTTGTTTTTCCCCAAAAAAATCGGTTGCAATTTCCCTACCATGTATAGGTGAGCAACTGCAACAGTATTTAATTATTTCCACAACATGGTGCTTCTAAAAATTGTGTCAGCTTTTTTTCCTTTAAAGTGAGCAATCTAAAATGTACTACCAATGATCTATAAAGTAAATGTACATTTTTAGCATGTTCATTCAATTTATACATTTTCAATTTCAGTTTGCCTAAAGGGTATACTGGCTCAAAAAAGTGTTGACAGGTTATGTGAATATTGTCTATCACTAATCAGAGAACCAAATGGAAACCATTAAAGGAGTTTATTTAGAAGTGTGGCATTGGCTGGGTGATGATAGAATTGTCAGATTTGGCTATCATTTGCTTGCCGGGTGTTACATTACCTCGATGCTTTAAGCTCAATAAGTAGAGGTAGATTAATAATGGATAACGTATGCAGATTTCTCTTTTAAAATGTCATATGCAATTAATTTTATAGCGAGAAAATTAAGATGCATAATTGCAATGCAACCTATAGAAATCTCACCATTGCCACAAGAAAATGAAGATTGATTGCATCTAACTGTAGGTAGATGACAATTTTGTTGTCTGCAATTCTTCTTGATTATGTTGTGGGATTGTTTGCTGTCCATGCAGGGTGAACATCGAGTTGCTTGTCCATGTCAAAACTGTTGGGTAACCCCATCAATAGGAATTTTCAAAGTCTTGTTCAAAAAGGTTCTACATACTGCCTCATTTTATCAAACAATTATTCCAATGTTTAATAAAATACATGAAACATATTTACCCTAGATAGAATCTTCTATCTTCATTCAGCAGGACCTGCAGTGATGTCACCGCGCACGCCATGTGGTGAGCGCGGTGATGTCATCGCAGGTCCTTTCATAGGTCCTGAAGAAAGAAAACCAGCGCAATCAAGGCTGCACGATCAAGTAGATGAAGTGATAACCATGTTATAATGGAAAATAATAAAGTAAAGTTGGGTCCCCATTGACTTTAATGGGGTTCGGATTTCGGGGTCAAGTTCGGGTCCGGAACCCAAACTTTGACCTGATGTTCCCGGCAAACTCAAACTTCCACGGGGTCGCTCATCCCTACTAATGTATGAATAATGTCAGGAATACATCCAGTCAAACTACTATGCATTGCTGTGTTATGAGGGTTACTATGCCAACCAGTGAAGTCCCAGCACCACAACTTGTCAGTGTGACTGGCCAATCAGACTTCTGACTCTGTGTACAACCCCAAAGCTAGGAGGAGGATTAAGGACTGCTGATTCCTGATTGAATTGTCTGTATTTACATTGGGATCATGGCTCTATAGTGTGTGACTTCTAGAGATGAGCAAATCATCAAATTTTTCCTAAAATGCCGGCTACAAGTGTGAGGACTGAGGACATGGGGCAAGGAACTCTGGGAAGGCAGGACCACCCTGATTTACATGCCTGCATGCAGCCAATCAGCAGCCAGCCAGCACTGTGATGTCACTGCCCTATAAATACGGCGGCCATCTTAGAGTCAGACATTTTCCAGCGTTCGGAGCGCAGGGACAGACGTGTGAAGGCGCTTGGGACAGCAATTGGAAAAACCTGATTGTGGGAAAAAAAGACTGAAGAAACTATTTATAAGTGCAGGGAAAGGATAGGGAGGAATCATTTCACAGCATCTTAGTGCAGGGAGAGACGTCAGAAGGCGCTAGGGACATTGATAGCAAAGCAATTTACAAGTGCAGGGAACGATTATTTGGGGATCTAAATAGTCATTAAACAGCTCTGTCATTCCAGCTATTTGTTATTGGGCTGCAAGTGTTATGTTGAAAAGCCTTCATTGCCTTATATCTTAGTATCTTATTCATTACTACAAGAAAAATATATATGCATTTCACTTCCACAGTTATTTCTGGTAAAAGCGTATAGGGGCATATTTCAGTAAACAAAACAATATACACCATGCACTGTTGCCATTATTTCTGTTGAAAGCATATAGGGGCGTATTTCAGTACTACAAGAAAAATATATATGCACTTCACTCTTTACTTTTTCTCAGGTCAAAGCGTATAGGGTTGTGTTTCAGTAGAACAAGAAAAATATATTCTCAGTGCATTTCTGCTGTTAATGCTGGTAAAGGCATATAGGGGTGTATTTCAGTAAAAATAAAAAGATTCCATTATCCTTTCGTTGGTGAAATTTTATTGGGACAAGCTCTTGTTTAGGAAATTTGATGGGTGAATGTACACTTTCTTCCGTGTCAACCGAATTCCGTTATCATTTTATTGGTCAAATTTTGTTGGGACATGCCCTTTTTTGGTAAAATTTGATGGGTGAATGTACAATTTCTTCTGTATGAACCGAATTCCATTATCCTTTTGGTGGTGATATTTTATTGGGACACGCCCTTTTTGGGGAAAATTTGATGGGTGAATGTACACTTTCTTCTGTATGAACCGAATTCCGTTATCCTTTCATGGGTGAAATTTTTTATTTCAAAATAGTTTTTTTTTGGGGTGGAATTGATGGGTGACTGCAAAACTCCTTTTGCTGTATGAACCGAATGACGTAGTGGTGAATTTTTTTCTTTCAAATTAGTTTTTTGGGCTAAAAATGCTGGGTGACTGAAAATCTCCTTTTCTGTTATGGATCAAATGACATTATGTGAGTTATATATATTTTGAAACAACAAATATACAAAAAGTGCATAAAAACAATGACAACTTCCTGATGCTGCCACCACCTCCAGACTCATTGTGCCACTCGGTGGCCTTCTCCTGATGCTGTTGCTGCATCCGCCACCTCCAGACTCTGTCATTGTGCCACTCGGCGTCCTTCTCATGATACTGCTGCTGCATCCGCCACCTCCAGACTCTGTCACTGTGCCACTCAGCGGCCTCCTCACACTGCCGCCACCTCCAGACTCTGTCATTGTGCCACTCGGTGGCCTCCTCATACTGCTTCCATCTCCAAACTGTCATTGTGCCACTCTGTGGCCTTCTCCTGATGCTGCTGCATCTGCCACCTCCAGACTCTGTCACTGTGCCACTCGGTGTCTTTCTCATACTGCTGCCACCTCCAGACTCTGTCATTGTGCCGCTCTGTGGTCCCCTCATGCTGCTTCTACCTGACCACTATGTTATAGAGCCACTCTGTGGACTTCTCATGCTGTTTCCACTCTCCCCACTTCATGACTGGGCCAATACTGATGGATTACTAAGCAAATGCTGACCGAGTGAAGATGGATGCTCCACAGACAGGATCTGTTTTTTGGGGGTTATTGTTCTGACGGGTCAGAGGAAGGGCAAAATAATCAGCGACGTCAACAGAAACTTACTGCTGACACCCTCTCCACTCTGTTGGGGGGCTATACTTGTATAAGTGTTTAATAGAACAGGTTCTGTAGACATCTATGTGAAATCAGCTGACAACGGTGTAAACGGAGTGCGCTTGTTCTTGATGCTAACATCGACCTGTAAAGCTCCATACTTTACTTATTTTCTCGCTTTTGGCCCCGTGAATGCCCAAATAAGTGAAGTGTTCAGTGATTCTAAGTGCGACGCCTTTCATCTGCATGTCATACTGACTCACAGTATTATTTCACTACCAAAGCAGACTCCCTATGCGTGTTACTGCAAGGCACAGTATTTTACACCCCTATAAAGGCTCTTTGCAGCCCAGAAATATACGTTTTTTAACGTGATTCGCCGCAAATGAATTTGGATTGAAGAGAATCTTTTCCAAAAATTTGGTGAACCGGCCGAATCGAATTGTGACTTCCTATTTACTTTTCTGGTATACTGACTTCTGGCTTGTTCTGGATTTATTTACTAAGCAATTAAATGTCGCTAAAATGTAACTTTTATTTGGTATATTTTAAAATAATTGGGGAAAAAATCTCATAAAATATATATTGTCCAATCCCACTTATTCTAGGATGGTTCACCTAGGGGGAAGCCAGTCAGAGTGTGGGCACCGCTATCCCCCCTAGGGGTCAAGGTTGATGTGAGGAAAGAGGAATGTATGAGCAGTTTGGAGGGCAAAACACAAAAAAGTGGCCAATACTTTCTTACCACGTTGTGTGTGTCTGTCACTGATTCTATTCCCACTTGGTCAGTGAACAATGGTCTCTCTCACACTCTACCTTTCCGGATGTTCACCTCCAAAGATTTCCCCCCACCAAATACACTATAGTACTAGCTATGAACACATAGATTCTTGCTGTCTAACATAAGCTGTTTGCCCTTGCTACTATTAACTCTCGCTGTTGTTGTTGTTGTCATTCGCTCATGCACTCTGCACTCTACGCATTTCTGAGGCTTCTAGTGTACATTTGCCTCTTCATCAGGGGCACTAGTTTTGGCAACAGAGAAAAACATACAGAGATGCTGAACGCCATTAGAATCACGCGTGCAGAACATAGAGACATAGCCTATGGCACTGGGACGGCCGTAGCAAGGCCGATCAATGTGCCTGATTATGAAGATCAGTTCCCGCCTCCTCTGGGCTGTGCCAGCATCGCGGGATCCTATCAATGTGGGAGAGTGTCATACTCGGCACTCCCCCGTCCCACCTCTTCATCGCTTTAGTGCCAGAGGATAGGTAGGTAATTAAAGTGACTAGAGGCAGCTCCTACTCAATTCAGTGGTGATACGGCCCCCCCACAAATAGCTGGAGAATCATCCGGGGGCCCTGTGCATACATGCAACTCAAAATACAGTAGCAATTAACTAATACTGCACCACAGGTAAATGAAGGGATAAAATTATCATTCATAAGACCAAGAAAAGCGTGGTACGTGTGTCAACACCTTATCAAGGGAGATCCCTAAACATATTTACCACAAGCGAGGAGAACACAAATCTCATAGGAGGATGTATATATATATATATATATATATATATTGCATATAGGGAAACATATCTACAGCCAGGTCCATAAATATTGGGACATTGAAACAATTGTAAAATTTTTGGCTCTATACACCACCACAATGGATTTGAAATGAAACAAACAAGATGTGCTTTAACTGCAGACTGGCAGCTTTAATTTGAGGGTATTTACATCCAAATCAGGTGAATGGTGTAGGAATTACAACAGTTTGCATATGTGCCTCCCACTTGTTAAGGGACCAAAAGTAATGGGACAATTGGCTTCTCAGCTGTTCCATGGACAGGTGTGTGTTATTCCCTCATTATCCCAATTACAATGAGCAGATAAAAGGTCCAGAGTTCATTTCAAGTGTGCTTTTTGCATTTGGACTCTGTTGCTGTCAACTCTCAAGATGAGATCCAAAGAGCTGTCACTATCAGTGAAGCAAGCCATCATTAGGCTGAAAAAACAAAACAAACCCATCAGAGATAGCAAAAACATTAGGCGTGGCCAAAACAACTGTTTGGAACATTCTTAAGAAGAAAGAACGCACCGGTGAGCTCTGCAACACCAAAAGACCCGGAAGACCCCGGAAAACAACAGTGGTGGATGACCGAAGAATTCTTTCCCTGGTGAAGAAAACACCCTTCACAACAATGAATGCTCTCCAGGAGGTAGGTGTATGTGTGTCAGTCAACAATCAAGAGAAGACTTCACCAGAGTGAATACAGATGGTTCACCACAAGATGTAAACCATTGGTTAGCCTCAAAAACAGGAAGGCCAGATTAGAGTTTGCCAAACGACATCTAAAAAAGCCTTCACAGTTCTGCAACAACATCCTATGGACAGATGAGACCAAGATCAACTTGTACAAGAGTGATGGGAAGAGAAGAGTATGGAGAAGGAAAGGAACTGCTCATGATCCTAAGCATATTACCTCATCAGTGAAGCATGGTGGTGGTAGTGTCATAGCGTGGGCATGTATGGCTGCCAATGGAACTGGTTCTCTTGTATTTATTGATGATGTGACTGCTGACAAAAGCAGCAGGATGAATTCTGAAGTGTTTTGGGCAATATTATCTGCTCATATTCAGCCAAATGCTTTAGAACTCATTGGATGGCGCTTCACAATGCAGATGGACAATGACCCAAAGCATACTGCAAAAGCAAACAAAGAGTTTTTTAAAGGTAAAGAAGTGGAATGTTATGCAATGGCCAAGTCAATCTCCTGACCTGAATCCGATTGAGCATGCATTTCACTTGCTGAAGACAAAACTGAAGGGAAAATGCCTCAAGAACAAGCAGGAACTGAAGACAGTTGCAGTAGAGTTCTGGCAGAGCATCACCAGGGATGAAACCTAGCATCTGGTGATGTCTATGCGTTCCAGACTTCAGGCTATAATTGACTGCAAAGGATTTGCAACGAAGTATTAAAAAGTAAAAGTTTGATTTATGATTATTATTGTGTCCCATTACTTTTGGTCCCTTAACAAGCGGGAGGCACATATGCAAACTGTTGTAATTCCTGCACCATTCACCTGATTTGGATGTAAATACCCTCAAATTAAAGCTGATAGTCTACAGTTAAAGCACATCTTGTTCAATTTATTTCAAATCCATTGTGGTGGTGTATAGAGCAAAAAAATTTAGAATTGTGTTGATGTCCCAATATTTATGGACCTGACTGTATATTCATACATGAGCCTCATCCATATATCAAAGTGATTCTATTTTGCACGGATTTACCCTGTGGCTACTGTTCCTGCTTATATTGATTCTCCTGGTGCTGACTTTGGTCTGCCTTTGGATCAAACCTCTTGTGGACTGCATTGACCGTGTCTGTGTCATCTTGTTTTGAACCTTCTTGCTTACGTCCCTTTGTACCTTCCTAGTCATTCTGGTAGATTTGCCACTATTGTGCCCACGCCTGTTTTCTGTTATCAACTCTACAGATGTATCCTGGGTCCCTAGGAGCAAAGTTCATCCGGCTTTGCTGCGGGCTCTGGTGAAGAACCTAGGGGTGCCTTAGCTTAAGACTACTTGGATTGATTTTGGAAGAATGGTTGCAGTTTGGCAGTTCACTGGCTGAGGTTCAGACAATGACCTTACTACTTCCTAACAAATCAACTGACAATTTGGTGTTGCCATTTCTATTGTCAAAGGGATATGTCTGTACACATTGTCACTGTCTCAGTAACATCTAGTTGTCTAATTACTCAGAAAATGTATGAGATATAACAGGAGCAGAACAAGGCAGTGTTCTAAGAAAAGGCACTCCAGAACTGTTATTGTAAAGAAGACACAATTGCTTTCTAAAATAGACACCGCACAGCAATCCAAGGCAAAAGCCGTTTCACACTAAACAGTGCTTTGTCAAGCCTCCTGTGACGTGGCTGAGGGGCGTAGTAAATACCACACTCACTCTTCCACGTGACTGGTCAACAGGTGAGACAATTCCATGTCAATGTATCTGATGCAAATACTTACAATGTTAAAAGCAACATAATTATATAAAGACAGCCAGACCATTTTTATCATTCAGACCTAATGGTCCCATGGCATTAGTTTTAATAATCCACACAGCTTCTTTTTGTAATAGTTTGCGCTTTCTATCTCCTCCTCTCATGGGTAATTTAACTACTTCTATGCCAGCACATTTTAAAACCTTTTGATCTCCCTAATGTGGTGTGTACATGTTCAATGAGGCGGCTCACCACATTTTGTATTGCAGTGTCATGTTCCCTCTTATAAGAGCATGGAGGCTACAATGCTTTTATATATATATATATACAGACGTGGACAAAATTGTTGGTACCCTTTGGTCAATGAAAGAAAAAGTCACAATGGTCACAGAAATAACTTTAATCTGACAAAAGTAATAATAAATTAAAATTCTATAAATGTTAACCAATGAAAGTCAGACATTGTTTTTCAACCATGCTTCAACAGAATTATGTAAAAAAATAAACTCATGAAACAGGCATGGACAAAAATGATGGTACCCCTAACTTAATATTTTGTTGCGCAACCTTTTGAGGCAATCACTGCAATCAAACGCTTCCTGTAACTGTCAATGAGACATCTGCACCTCTCAGCAGGTATTTTGGCCCACTCCTCATGAGCAAACTGCTCCAGTTGTGTCCGGTTTGAAGGGTGCCTTTTCCAGACTGCATGTTTCAGCTCCTTCCAAAGATGCTCAATAGGATTGAGGTCAGGGCTCATAGAAGGCCACTTTAGAATAGTCCAATTTTTTCCTCTTAGCCATTCTTGGGTGTTTTTAGCGGTGTGTTTTGGGTCATTGTCCTGTTGCAAGACCCATGACCTGCGACTGAGACCAAGCTTTCTGACACTGGCTAGTACATTTCTCTCTAGAATTCCTTGATAGTCTTGAGATTTCATTGTACCCTGCACAGATTCAAGACACCCTGTGCCAGACGCAGCAAAGCAGCCCCAGAACATAACAGAGCCTCCTCCATGTTTCACAGTAGGGACAGTGTTCTTTTCTTGATATGCTTCATTTTTTCGTCTGTGAACATACAGCTGATGTGCCTTGGCAAAAACTTCGATTTTTGTCTCATCTGTCCACAGGACATTCTCCCAGAAGCTTTGTGGCTTGTCAACATGTAGTTTGGCATATTCCAGTCTTGCTTTTTTATGATTCGTTTTCAACAATGGTGTCCTCCTTGGTCGTCTCCCATGTAGTCCACTTTGGCTCAAACAACGACGGATGGTGCGATCTGACACTGATGTTCCTTGAGCATGAAGTTCACCTTGAATCTCTTTAGAAGTCTTTCTAGGCTCTTTTGTTACCATTCGGATTATCCGTCTCTTAGATTTGTCATCAATTTTCCTCCTGCGGCCACGTCCAGGGAGGTTGGCTACAGTCCCATGGATCTTAAACTTATGAATAATATGTGCAACTGTACTCACAGGAACATCTAGTTGCTTGGAGATGGTCTTATAGCCTTTACCTTTAACATGCTTGTCTATAATTTTCTTTCTGATCTCTTGAGACAGCTCTTTCCTTTGCTTCCTCTGGTCCATGTCGAGTGTGGTACACACCATATCACCAAACAACACAGTGATTACCTGGAGCCATATATATAGGCCCAATGGCTGATTACAAGGTTGTAGACACCTGTGATGCTAATTAGTGGACACACCTTGAATTAACATGTCCCTTTGGTCACATTATGTTCTGTGTTTTCTAGGGGTACCATCATTTTTGTCCATGCCTGTTTCATGAGTTTATTTTTTTACATAATTCTGTTGAAGCATGGTTGAAAAACAATGTCTGACTTTCATTGGTTAACATTTATAGAATTTTAATTTATTATTACTTTTGTCAGATTAAAGTTATTTCTGTGACCATTGTGACTTTTTCTTTCATTGACCAAAGGGTACCAACAATTTTGTCCACGTCTGTATATATATATATATATATATATATACACACAGTATATATCTATATATCTATTTCAGCCTCAGTTGTTTTATATTCTTGTATCTGTATTAAACTATTCACCCATTTCTCATATAGGAGTATACACAGTCCACTGTATCACAAGCTGCTGCGATATAACTTAGAGTTCACACTTTACATGCCTTTACAAATTCCATTCCTGGTAACTAATGTGGTAAATGCTGTGTGTACCAGTTCAACTCCCATGCAGCAGGAGTTCTGATATTTCATCCTCCTACTTATCTTTATCACTTAAGGGGGTATAAAATATAGATGAATGTTTTAGCTAACCTATCTTTTTGGACCGCACAACCTGCTGTATCCTTTAATGGATTTCCTACTGTGATGAATTTTAAATAACAGTGAAAGCCTTTTAAAGCCAGGCAAGATGCGATGAACAGTAAAATTCTGAAGTTTTCACCTAGGCCATAAGATTGGATTTGAATGGATCTACAATCATAATTATCATGATCATTATAAGCTTATTTACTAAATACTTTGATATGTCACTGAACTTAAGAGATCCACATTGATTTATGTGGTGAACGGAGGTTCCTTAGTGTATGTACCCCATTGAAAGAGTTGAATTGCTCTTAAAGTAGACATCTATTGTTGGAATGTATCACTGCATGTATGCCTGTTTTCTGGCATGCCAAATTCACACAATTGTATAAAAACCATCATTTTCAGCAAAAGTGGGGATTTTTAATTGTGATTGTCCGCCATTGAGGCCTCTTTAGTTAGACAGATTTCCTCTAATTTACACCAGAAACTGGTTTAAATTGGATCACAAGTTAAGATCAACTCATTGCTGGCATAGACTTGCTTTATTAAGAAGTCCATGCCTCTTAGTTATTTTGCCTATATTACTTCAGAGCACTTATTAAATGTGTAGGGCAAGTGGTTCAGATTATTTTTGCATCACACTTTATATATTGATTTTGTACTTTTTGTAGTATAAAGTTGCTCTAAAAATTGTCTTTTTGCATTGAGTTGTTATGGAAAACCTGTCTTCACTGTTCAGCACAGCACAGTGCTTAACAGTGAAGTCACTCCTCGATCACTGCTGCTGCCCTCACTGTCTCCCTCTTATATATTGCAAAAACGGTCCCTATCAGTACAGTGTCCATGGTGAGAACTGATGGTGTAAGTAACGGTCGAATACACACACACACACAGGGGGGAGGGAAGTGACCACGGCGCTCCACCCTTACCCCTGGCCCTGCCTACTTGCCTCACAAGTCCTAGTGACAGGGAACAACTGGACGGCAATCCCTGGCTTAGAATAAGTGCAGGGATGACAGACAGACAAACAACAGAACGTGAACGGACCGAGTCAATACCAGGAAAGCTACAAAGTACAAATGCAGCAAGCAAAGAATAGTCAGGAGAAGCCGGGGTCGTAAATACCAGGAGAGACGTGAAGTACCAAAAGAGTCAGCAGAGGATCGTCAGGAGGAAGCCGGGGTCAGAATACCAGGAGAGCAGCAAAGTACACAAGGAGCAGGCAGAGGATGGTCAGGAATTCAGCAGGAGGTAAGTACGCCAGAAAGACAAAATCACAGGTGGAACTCAAATTAACAGGCAACCTGTGGCCAGCAGGCTGCCTGTATTTATAGTGAGTGATGGCGATTAGAATAGAGAAAGGCGCTCATAGGGTGAGTATGTTCAAAGAAAAAAATCTACTGTAAGATGTATTATGCTCACCTATTGGGGTTGCACCAGTTTGGGCGCAACCGCAAGGAAGACTGAATAACAGGGAATTTCAACGGTTGGTGCAGCCTAGAATCGTCCGGTCGCCTTGGGCAGGAGCCACCCTGCCACTCGGGTAACGGTAGAAGAAATGAAACGGTGGACTTTACGTCCAACGTATGGACCTTAAAAGGCGCACTGACACAACCGATCGTAGACAGTGTTAGGGTTTCAGCTGTGTTTTTGCTTTATTCATAGACAACGCGTTTCGGGGTACTAGGGACCCCATTATCAAGTCTGGATCGGATCAGCAGAGCAATGCTGCTGCTGAATCCGAGAAGCACGAGGAGGACGCTGACCTCCTCGTGCTTCTCGGATTCAGCAGCAGCATCGCTCTGCTGATCCGATCCAGACTTGATAAAGGGGTCCCTAGTACCCCGAAACGCGTTGTCTATGAATAAAGCAAAAAAACTGCTGAAACCCTAACACTGTCTACGATCGGTTGTGTCAGTGCGCCTTTTAAGGTCCATACGTTGGACGTAAAGTCCACCGTTTCATTTCTTCTACTGTATTTATAGTGGGGAGTGAGGGTCATGTGACGTGGCCAGCGTCACATGACCGACAGACCAACCAGTCGAGCACCGAGTGATCAGCTCGGCGCTCAAGGCAGACTTAGGAGCAGGGAGCCACCCAGCTAGTAAAACCGCCCTGGGAACGAGGTCAAACACAGATCCTCACTCCCGAAGCTAAGCAGCAGGTCTGCGGCTAATGGGGGACCGAGTGCACCTTCGGAACCCTGTTACAGTGCTTATACTGTATGACTGGCATGCTGACTAACAAGCAGCCGGGCAGTGCAAGAGATCACAATATTTTTTTGTGTGGGAAGTTGTAATTTTTTTTATATCATTGTGGGGAACATGCAACTTTTTATTCCCCCCTACATGTCCTCACTCATATTTGTCTACAAACCTAGTCATGCTCTCCATTCTACCAATGATTTTTGACTAACATCCTCCATAATCTGAAACATCATCCATAATCTGAACCTCTCACTCTATCTCCAAGAATTTTCTTGAGATGAGCCAGGTTTGTGGAATATGTTTTCCCAATCAGGTTAATTCCTTGCAACCACAGTTTTAAGTGGACCCTAAAAACATATCTTTTTTAGGGTAGCCTATGACGTTCCCTAATCTAACTCTTTAATATTTACCCCCTTCCAATTTATTTGTCAGACCCTCTGACCCAACAGTATTTACCACATCCCATGCACTCAAAAACTCTCCATATACTGACTGATGGCTCATGTAGCTTTTTATGCCCTCCCCCTAGGTAGTTAAGATGGCTGGAAAATTGTACAAAACAATTAAGTTTTACCTTCTGTGCCACCTTGACTTAGTCATAGTTTGTAAGCTGTTGAAAACAGGACCCTCATTTCTCCTGTTTTAAGTATTTGGTTATATGCAATGTCCGATTTTGTATGTACATTTACACTCTGATTGTAAAGTGCTTCAAAATGTGTTGGTTCAATATCATTAAAGAATATTATTAGAATTGTTATCATTATTTATTGTGGTTGAACATATTTGTTAATTCATAAAATTCTGTGTGCCAACTGTCACCACTAGGAGGAGCTAATGATCTTACTGAATACTGTTTTGTCATTATTTTCCCCAAGTGGTTCTATGTAAAATGGGTTGTTCCAGACATTTTTCTCATGAAGAACATTCTTTGATTAAAAAGTATATTTGAGAGAGAAAAATGTATAAAGAATTGCAGCAGGCTGCCCAGCTAAAATGATCTCAAATGCCTTGAAGTGGCAGCCCAAACCTGAAAGAAGCAGAGAATTGCTGTTTGAATGGATCAGAGAGTAGCTAAAATTTCAAAAACTCAGCCACCTCCAGAAATAAGATCTGAACTTACCAGTGAGTACCGCTACAATCAGATGATTAAGTGAAGATAAGTTGCCAGCAAGAACTCCCAGTTGTCAAAAAATCATGTCCTGAATAGGTTAAAATTTGCCAAGGAACATATTGACTGGCTACAAGCGGAATGGAGCAACATTTTGTGGACTGATGGAAGCCAAATTGTTCTTTTGGGGTCTAGTGGCTGCGGACAGTACATCAGACAACCCCGAGCCCTGAATTTAAGCCACAGCACACAGTAAAGCATGGTGGTGCAAAAATAATTGTATGGGGACATATATGCAAAGAGGGTAATACCAGGGTAGGGGCCTATAAAAGGTTAGTCTTTCCCTTAATTGTTCGGTAAGATTTTTGCCAAGGTATTTTCAATCTAAATATACACCCTACCTATGGTATATGTTCCTATTTCTGATTACAAGTCTAAAGTTTTTTTTTTTGCAAAACTTTGAAGAGTGAAAGGAAGAGACTTACAATTATGTTTCAGTAAAGATAATGCAGTGTTATTTTTCAGCAAAGTCTATACATGTACAATACAAGGGGGCATGATTGATGTATATTGGACACGCGTTTGAATAGCAATGACTTACTGCATTAAATTTAGAAATAGGTATAGCTCAGTCAGTTCTCATTATCATATTGATGAAGGTGCTTTTCTACAGGAAAATGATTGACTTATGCTTTAATCTTGATAGCTCGAGCTAAAAAAAACTTTTTTTTCTCCGTTTTAGCGTTGTTTAATAGACTTTCTAAAAAAGTTTCAGTGTGCAGACTTATTTCTAATTCAGGTGCTTTATCGCATTATTTTACATAAATTGCAGTGTGTTTTCTGAAACTTAGGGCTCATGCACACAATTGTATTTTCTTTCTGTATCCATTCCATTTTTTTTGTTAACATTAGGCGGAACCATGAATTTCAATGGGTCCGCCCAAAAAAACCTGAAGTTACTCCATGTGCATTCAGTTTCCGTATTTCCGTTCCACAAAAAATAGAACATGTCCTATTATTGTCCACATTACGGACAAGGATGGGACTGTTCTATTAGGGGGCAGCTGATCCCCCTGATTTTTTGCAGATCCGTGTTTTGCAGACTGCAAAATACATAAGGTTGTGTGCATGAGCCCTAAGCCTGCATTTTCTTATTATGATTGGAAGCAGTAGTTATGTCATCATCTTTGTAATCATATTTCAGCAGAGTAAATACACCTTTAACTGTTTGGTGCTTCTAACTTTTTTTCTTGGCTAAGATAATAGGTGAAATTTTACTAAAAAATGCAATGGGAAAGTATACATGTTATCCTCCCTGTAAATAGGAAAGAGTGCTCTCTATGCCAAAGTTCTGACTTCATGGATGGTCTGCACTGAAGTCCTAAACATTCATTTAAAGGGATCTTTCACCAGGAAATACATTGAATGTAATATCTTTCATTTAGCGATCTGTGGCATCATCTTGGAGAAAAGTATCTATATGTGAATGAGGGTAAGTCCAAGCTACCCTGCGCACCCTTACTGCACCTGCTTCCTCTGCCACCTCCATCTTGATTGACAGGGTCAGGAGAGATGACTATGCAGGAACCTGGCCCTGTCAATTGAGATGGAGAAGGAGTGACTAGCAGAGAAAACAGGAGGAGCAAGGGTGCAAAGAGCTGATTGGGCCCACTTTTGGTGCACTTATCTGCTCATTTGCATATGGATTTCAAAGCAATTTTTCTCCAGAATGAAGCAACAGATCACTAAGTGAAAGATATCATTACATTTAGATTAGCTAGCCCTACATTAAATTTCCTGGTGACACATTTCTTTTGACTATAGTCACTACCAATCTCTCATTTAAACAATGTTATAGTTATGGGATGTTTAATTGGTCTGAAGAAATAAGGCCAGTGTTATATGATGTCTGATGGTGTTGTGTGAGATTTCTATACTTCCCAACTTGCCACTAAAAAAATATGACCCACTTGAAAGTGGTTGCCATGAAGTTGGCAAGTGGTCTTATTAGAGTTTATGCTAAGAACCTCATGTTCATTTTTATATATTTTACTCATGAGAGATCAAAGTGTGGATGTGCAGTTTATGTCTTTAGTGTCTTAGTGAAAAATTATGACCGTTGCAAATGTGACATTGCTTGATAGCTGACATTTTGTCTCACATGAGAAAACATTGAATTTATAGTAGAACTACATTTATCTTGCCGTTTTACGGTAGACATTGGCTATTGTCATGTTCCTGTGGTGTTGTCGCACAAGTGGTGCCTCTCTCTTCAATTGCATAAGCTGCATTAGCAGTTTTATGGCTAAACCACAATAAATATCCTGTGTCCAAATGACATACTAGAAAGTTGTATATTTTGTATTTTGTTATTTCAGATGTTTACCATTTTTAAACGTTTTTGCAGATGTTTCAAAAATCTCTCATGATACAACTTCAGTACAATATTGTAAAATCCCAGTAAAACCTTTGACAATCTGCAGTTCCCCACACAACCACTGATAGTGCATTACAAAAACTTTTTTTTTTATTCTGATCATCTTGACACATATATCAGGATATAGTGAACCAAATAAAAAAACATGAAAAAGACACATTCAGGGAAAAGGGAGCCTTGCTTAGAGGCAGTGGGCAGGACTTCAAGCCACCTACCACATTACTATAACTTTCACCAGAAAGTGTTGGAAGTTATAGTCGAAGTCAACACCAGCCTGTAGCAGCTGTAGACTTTGGTATCTGGCAGATGACCAGAGATGAGCCAAATTTATTAAGAAGCATCTGCTTCACCTTCTGTCAGTTTGGACTTGCCTATAACATGGAGCCGCTTTTATTTTTGTCTTGGTTTTTTTCACGGCCACTTTTAGTTCCCATTCTGCCCCTGGATGGATGGATAGATAGACTGGTATACGGATAGATAGATAGATAGATAGATAGAGGAATGTTGATCAGAAGACAAACTGTCAATTAATAATTGCTACATACATCCTTACAAAAACAAACAATTAAAACGTCTCAAAATATACTGTATGCGTTTTTATCTTGGCTGATGGGTTTACTTCCATCAAAGAGCTGAAGTGTTCTGCTCTCTAGAAGCAATATCAACCTATCAGCCGCAATTGTTGAAATATGTGAGTAAGGGTTATAGTCTTAACATTTAATTCCACAGCATTTACGGTGTATCATAAAGGTGTCACTTTCCTGGATAACATCTGTAATGCAAGATTAAACATGGATTGGACACTGGATTTAGATCATTGATTTCTTGAATTAGTAGTGGCTGGAGTTTGCTGTCTGACAGATTTGTTATTATCACACAATCAGTCACTTCTGTTTAACTCAACTGTTTGTTACAAAGAATAAGGTTAATGTAGGATACAAATACCTTTTAAAACAATCAAACAGATGCTGCCGATTTCACAATAATGCATCGGGGAATTTAAAATGCTTCTTATTAAAGTACTTCTCACATCGGCTATTTTACTCCAAGATCCTATTATTTTTTTACTAAATTCCAGCTCTTTGCATGAAGTAAATGGAGATTTTAGCACAGGAAAAATGAAAAATAATACATCAGGCAATTGTAAACTAAAGGCCTCTTTACATGGGCTAATGACTGGGGCAACAATCTGGAAGGAGGGTTCATAGGAAAACTACATCTAATTTATTGCCCTATGTAAAGGTGCCACCGTTTACCTGCTAAACAAGTATATGCTCATTCATAGGGTGGAAGCAATGTTGGTGCAGTCGCCTAGAGTAAGTCATCATTTCTGGGCAGCAAATCTTCTCTAAACAGTATACAAACCATGAATTTTCTGTGGGGACGAGCACCCACAGAAGTGATTGCTCATTCAAATACTGAGGAGTCACCTCCACTGACAAGCAGGGAATTATTGGGAATGAATGGATCCCTCTTGATATTTTTTTTTTACAATTTGACAATAATATATATTTTTCTAATATGTTTTTTATTCTGTCATCTGTACATGATTAGTGGTGGCCTTGCTGTTCGCCCTGCGGTCGGTTTGCGGCGAACTTTGCGCGTTCGCGATCCGCTAAACATGTAAACATATGGCGATTGCATTGCACCGAACTTTGACCCATGACTCATCCATCAGGTGTGACAGCACAGCCAATTGAGATGTTTCAGCACATGGACACCCCCCCAACCCTATTATAGAACCCGATCTGGCAGCCATTTTACATTATGTGTTTTGCCAGTGTAGGCAGAGGTTGCATTTTGGAGCAGGGACAGGCTATTTGGAAATTAGGGACACCAAATGCTAGCTAATAGGGCCGCAAAAGTCCTTTTAAGGACTGGTAACGTTGTGCTATCGATAGGTGTGATACACAGAGGGGTGTGATATACTTAAAATATACTTTCTAACATAGAAAGTATTTTATAGTGCACTTGTATGCTTCCAGAAAATACTGATTGAGGGCTGCGATCTATCAGCTTCCACAAAATAGTGATTGAGGTTTTCCATATACCTGCGTCCACAAAATTACTGCTTGATGGTAATATACCAGTTTCAACTAACAATTGATTGAGGCCTGCCATATATCAGCTTCCACAAAATTGTAATAGAGGTTTTCCATATACCTGCATCCACAAAATTACTGCTTGAGGGTGATATACCAGCTTCAACTAACAACTGATTGAGGCCTGCCATATATCAGCTTCCACAAAATAGCAATAGAGTTTTTCCATATACCTGCATCCACAAAATACAGATTGCGGGTTTTGATATAACTGCTTCAACTGACAACTGTTTGAGGCCTGACATTTATCAGCTTCCACAAAATAATGATAGAGGTTTTCCATATACCATCGTCCACAAAATTACTGCTTGATATTTATATACCAGCTTCAACTAACAACTGATAGAGCCTGCCATATATCAGCTTCCACAAAATAGCGATAGAGGTTTTCCATATACCTGCGTCCACAAAATACAGATTGTGGGTTTTGATATACCTGCTTAAACTAACAACTGATTGAGGCCTGCCATATATCAGCTTCCACAAAATAGTGATAGAGGTTTTCCATATACCTGCGTACACAAAATTACTGCTTGAAGGTGATATACCAGCTTCAACTAACAACTGATTGAGGCCTGCTATATATCGGCTTCCACAATATAGTGATTGAGGTTTTCCATTAACCTGCGTCAACAAAATTACTGCTTAAGGGTGATATACCAGATTCAACTAACAACTGATTGAGGCCTTCCACATATCAGCTTCCACAAAATGGTGATAGAGGTTTTCCATATACCTGCGTCCACAAAAAACTGATTGCGGGTTTTAATATACCTGCTTCAACTAACAACTGATTGAGAATATACCTGCTTCAACTAACAACTGATTGAGGCCTGCCATATACTGTATCAGCTTCCACAAAATAGTGATAGAGGTTTTCCATATACCTGCGTCCACAAAATTACTGCTTGAGGGTGATATACCAGCTTCAACTAACAACTGATTGAGGCCTGCCATATATCAGCTTCCACAAATACTGCTCTTCTCTAGGGACTTTGGCACAGGGACATTTTGAACATGACAGGCAGAGGAAGAGGCAGACCGTTCTGCAGGAGTGGTAGAGGTCAGGCAGGTGCACCAGGCCGGAGCCGAAGTGGGAAGTTGGAGAAGGTGCATGCGATTATGTCAAAGGACGCACCAGAGTTGGTTGAGTGGCTCACTCAGTCTTCTGCTTCTGCACCCTCCTCATCTTCTGTATCTGCACCCTCCTCACTCTCTGCTGTGTGCACCCCCAAAGACCCCACCATCACCACCATAGTGCCTCAACTCGAGCCAGAGGAATTATTTTCCCATCCATTCCCAGACCTTACAGATGTGCAGCCATTCTTGGCATAGGGTAAGAAAGAGGAGGTAGCAATGGCCGTCACCCAGATCAGCCCAAGGAGGGTGGTCCCCGCTGTTAGTGCCTACTCCGAGATCTTTAATGTCAGTAGTGGTCAAGGTGACGAGGATGAAGATGTGTCGATGGACGTCAAGTGGGTGACCACAAGAGAGGAAGAGGAGGGGAGTTCAGAGGGAGAGACGGAGCAGCAGATAGGGATGAGAAGGAGGAGAAGCAGGCAGATCTCGCAGTGCATAGGAGGCAAAAAGCAGACAGTCTCATCTTGCTTTCCCAGGACTCCGGCATATGGCTCCACAGTGTTGGCTTATTTTAACACGTCAGCTGCTAACAATAGTATTACCATCTGCAGCCTGTGCTGTCAACGCATAAGTCGCGGTAAGCCGAACACTCACCTAGGGACGACCGCCCATCACCGAGCCCAGTGGGAGCAACACCATCAGAACTAGAGACAGCCTAGCGGTTATCCCGGCGGTCGTTTTGCAGCGAACTTTGCTTGTTCGCTGTTCGCAGAACAGGCGAAGATATGGCTATGTCCACCGGCACCATATTCTTTGCATTGTGCAGAACTTTGACCCATGACACATCCATCAGGTGGGACAGGACAGCTAATTGAGACGTTTCAGCACATGGACACACCCCCTACCCAATAAATAAACCCAATCTGGCCGCCATTTTACATTCAGTTTTTTTACCAGTGTAGAGAGAGGTTGCTGTGTGGAGCAGGGACAGACTCTTAGAGAGTATAGAGTCACCAAACGCTAGCTAATAGGGCCACAAAAGTCCTTTTAAGGACTGGTATAGGTGTGCTATCGATAGGTGTGACATACTGAGGGGTGTAATATACTTATAATATACTTTCTAACATAAAAAGTATATTATAGTGAATTTATATTGTACAGCAGTTGTGTGCGGTTGTGCTGCGATACTGCAGCTATACAGAGGGACAAACACTATTGGAACAAATAATTGCAACTGGTGTGATATACCAGTTGCTGCTATAACAGTTGCCCCCCAAAAAATCTGATTGAGGCAGGTGTGTGATATACCTACAATATAATTTCTATATGGGTTCATTTGTATTGTGCTGCATTTGTGTGCGGTTCTGCTGAGATACCACAGCTATACAGAGGGACAAACGTCATTGTAACAAATAATTGCAACTGGTGTTATATAACAGTTGCCCCCCAAAAAATCTGATTGAGGCAGGGGTGCGATATACCTAGAATATAATTTCTATATAATGCATTTCTATTGTGTAGCATTTGTGTGTGGTTCTGCTGAGATACCGCAGCTATACAGAGGGAAAAACGCCATTGGAACAACTAATTGCAACTGGTGTGATATAACAGTTGCCCCTAAAAAAAAATCTGATTGAGGCAGGGGTGTGATATACCTATAATATAATTTTTATATAGTGCATTTGTATATTGCAGCATTTGTGTGCGGTTCTGCTGAGATACCACAGCTATACAGAGCGACAAACATTGGAATAACTGCAACTGGTGAGATATACCAGTTGCCCCCCAAAAAAGCCTAATTGAGGCAGTTGTGTGATATACCTATAATATAATTTCTATATACTGCAGCATTTCTGTGCGGTTCTGCTGAGATACCACAGCTATACAGAGGGACAAACGCCATTGGAACAACTATTTGCAACTGACGTGATATAACAGTTGCCCCCCCAAAAAATCTGATTGAGGCAGGGGTGAGATATAACTAGAATATTATTTCTATATAGTGCATTTGTATTGTGCTGCAATTGTGTGTGGTTCTGCTGAGACACCACAGCTATATAGAGGGACAAACGCCATTGGAACAATTGCAACTGGTGTGATATACCAGATGCCCCCCCCCCCCAAAAAAAAAAAAACTGATTAAGGGGTTCTATTTATCTGCTTTCACAAATACTGCTCTTCTCTAGGGACTTTGTCACAGGGTCATTTTGAACATGACAGGCCGAGGAAGTAGCAGGCCGGAGCCTAAGTGGAAAGTTAGAGAAGGTGCGTGCGACTACGTCAAAGGACGCATCAGAGTTGGTTGAGTGGCTCACTCAGCCTTCCGTTTCTGCACCCTACTCATCCTCTGTATCAGCACCCTCCTAACTCTCTGCTGTGTGCACCCCCAAAGACACCACCACCATATATCCTCCACTCGAGTCAGAGGAATTATTTTCCCATCAATTTCCACACCTTACCGATGCACAGCTATTCTTGGCATCGGATAAGGAAGAGGAGGTAGCAACGGCCGCCACCCAGCAGTCTGACGACAGTACCCAGATCAGCCCAAGGAGGGTGGTCCCTGCTGTTGCTGCCTACTCCGAGATCTCAAATGTCAGTGTTGGTGAAGGTGACAATAATGACGTGTCGATGGATGTCACTTAGGTGCCCACAAGAGAGGAAGAGGAGTTTTGCCTTCTGCAGCCTTTGCTGTCAATGAATAAGTTGCAGTAAGCCCAACATTCACCTAGGGACGACCGCCTTTAGAAGGCACCTGGCCTCCCATCACTGAGCCCAGTGGGAGCAACATTGTCAGTACCCCCAAAGCCACACTCCTCTCTCCTCCCATTTGTCCTCCACTCCACCTTCCACCTGTCACGGCTGTTTAAGGGTAACACGAGTATACACAGTAAAAAGAGCTACTGACCGGACCCAAACTAGGGAAGAGAAAGGGTGACCCCTGTCAGACCCTCAACACTCTCCCTATGCTGCTAAAGCACATGCCCGGATCCAAATGGTGGAACGAGGCATGCCCGCGTACCTTAGACTGATGAGCCCTGTAACCCCTACAATAGTGGAAGGGGCACGGCCTCCGATGCCCTGCACAGAATAAGGAGGGAACCGGGGCCACCTCAGATCCAGTCAGGAAATCACCAGGTACATAACAAAGTCTGCACACTTAGCTGATGGAGCTGCAGCCATAGAGAAGACGGATCCAAGGACCGCTGGCAATATCCGGAGTGCTTGCAGCAGCAGAACACAGGTCCAGAGAACTAGTAGCTAAAGGAGTGAAGATACTCAAGGCAGAGCTACAACTGAAAGGAGAAATATAATCCAGGCCTTGCAATAGGAGGAGGGGTGATTTAAAGGCATAGAAATCGAACGCAGGAGAGACAGCTGAGAGTAAGACTTCATCACAGGGGCGGAGAAACAGAACAGTGAGAAAACCTCCAACCCTAAGTGACATCATCACAGGGGTGGAGACACAGAGCTTTGAGAACGTCTCAAAGCTCTGGTAGTGACAGTACCCCCCCTTCTACGGGTGGACTCCGGACACCCAGGACCCACCTTCCCAGGATGAGCCCTATGAAATGCCCTGATAAGGCGAGTGGCTTTAATGTCCGACATCGGAACCCACATCCTCTCCTCAGGACCATAACCCTTCCAATGAACGAGGTACTGAAGAGAACCGCGGACAATGCGAGAGTCCACAATTCTGGAAACCTCAAACTCCAGATTGCCATCAACCAAAATCGGAGGAGGAGGCAAAGAGGAGGGTACCGTGGGCTGGACATATGGTTTTAAGAGAGATCTGTGAAAAACATTATGTATCTTCCAAACCCGTGGAAGATCAAGGCGGAAGGCAACAGGATTGATGACTGACAAAATTTTATAAGGCCCAATAAACTTGGGGCCCAATTTCCAGGAGGGAACCTTCAGTTTAATATTTCTTGTAGACAACCACACCAGATCACCCACATTCAGGTCCGGACCAGGCACACGTCTCTTATCAGCCACACGCTTATACTTCTCACTCATCTTTCTGAGATTACTCTGAATCTTTTGCCAAATGGTAGACAAAGACGAGGAAAATCTCTCCTCCTCAGGTAAACCAGAAAGAGCCCCTCCCGAGAATGTCCCAAACTGCGGATGGAACCCATATGCACCAAAAAATGGTGACTTATCAGAAGATTCCTGACGACGGTTGTTCAAAGCAAACTCAGCAAGAGGGAGAAATGAACACCAATCCTCCTGGTTCTCTGCCACAAAACAGCGCAAATATGTCTCCAGATTCTGATTGAGGCGCTCAGTCTGACCATTCGACTGCGGGTGAAAAGCAGAAGAGAAGGACAGCCGAACCCCCAGGCGAGAACAGAAAGCCTTCCAGAACCTGGACACAAACTGCGTGCCTCTATCGGAAACAATCTCAGAGGGAATGCCGTGCAATTTAACAATATGATCGACAAAAGCTTGCGCCAACGTTTTAGCATTGGGTAAACCAGGGAAAGGAACGAAATGAGCCATCTTGCTAAAACGGTCCACGACCACCAGGATCACCGACTTCCCCGAGGAACGAGGAAGATCCGTGATAAAGTCCATGGACAGGTGTGTCCAAGGACGGGAAGGTATGGGTAACGGGAGAAGGGAACCTGAAGGTCGTGAACGAGGGACCTTAGCGCGAGCGCACGTCTCACAAGCCGCCACAAAACCCTCCACAGACTTACGAAGAGCCGGCCACCAAAATCTCCGAGCAATGAGATCTACCGTGGCTCTACTCCCGGGGTGACCAGCAAGAACTGTATCATGATGTTCCTTAAAGAGTTTGTGACGTAGCTCAGGAGGCACGGACAACTTCCCGGAGGGACAACGGGCAGGTGCCTCAGACTGGGCAGCCTGGACCTCGGCCTCCAAATCGGAAGATAGAGCAGAAACAACTACCCCCTCCGCCAAAATGGGACCCGGGTCCTCGGAGTTTCCTCCTCCCGGAAAACAGCGAGAGAGAGCATCAGCCTTCACATTCTTGATCCCAGGGCGGAAAGTAACAACAAAATTAAATCTGGAGAAGAACAGAGACCATCTGGCCTGTCTCGGATTCATACGCCTGGCCGACTCCAGGTACGCCAGATTCTTATGGTCGGTAAAAACGGTGATAGGGTGCCTGGCCCCCTCCAACCAATGGCGCCATTCCTCGAAAGCCAACTTGATGGCCAACAACTCCCTATCTCCCACATCATAGTTTCTCTCTGCCGGGGAGAGTTTTCTAGAGAAAAAGGCACAAGGTCGCCATTTGGCAGGAGAGGGGCCCTGGGACAAAACTGCACCCACACCCACCTCGGAAGCATCCACCTCAACAATAAAAGGTAAGGAAACATCGGGATGCAGCAAGATGGGAGCAGACGCAAAACTCTCTTTAATCTTAGAAAAGGCTGCAAGCGCCTCCTCCGACCAAGAGGAAAAATCCGTCCCCTTTTTTGTCATGTCAGTAAGGGGTTTGACAATAGAGGAATAATTCAAAATGAACTTTCTGTAGTAGTTAGCAAAACCCAGAAAGCGCATCAATGCCTTCTGATTTTCAGGAAGCTCCCACTCCAGCACAGCACGGACCTTCTCCGGATCCATGCGAAAACCAGAAGCAGAGAGGAGAAAACCCAGAAATTGAATCTCTGATACCATAAAAAGACATTTCTCCAGCTTGGCATACAGTTTATTTTCCCGCAGTATCTGCAGGACCTGAAAAAGATGATCCTGATGAGTCTGAACATCAGGGGAAAAAATCAAAATATCATCAAGATACACCAATACAAATTTCCCCATTAAATGATAGAAAATACTATTAACAAAATGCTGAAAGACGGCCGGAGCATTCATCAGGCCGAAAGGCATAACGAGATTCTCGAAATGCCCGTTAGGGGTATTAAAGGCCGTTTTCCATTCATCCCCCTCTCTGACCCTGACCAGGTTGTACGCGCCTCTCAGATCCAATTTGGAAAACACCTTGGCCCCAACAATTTGGTTGAAGAGGTCCGGGATCAGAGGAAGGGGATAGGGATCGCGAATCGTGATACGGTTCAGCTCCCTAAAATCTAAGCAAGGTCTCAGAGAGCCATCTTTTTTTTTAACAAAAAAAAAACCCGCGGCAACAGGCGACTTTGAGGGACGAATATGCCCCTTCTCGAGACTCTCGGACATATAGGTTCGCATTGCGATTCTTTCTGGTTGTGAGAGATTGTAGAGGCGTGCCTTTGGCAGCTTGGCGCCGGGAATGAGGTTAATGGGACAGTCAAACTCCCGGTGAGGAGGTAGCTCCTGAACACCGCTCTCGGAAAACACATCCGAGAAATCAGAGAGAAATGATGGCAGAGTTTTAGTAGACACCTCAGCAAGAGTGGCTGTGAGACAATTCTCTCTACAAAAGTCACTCCACTCATTTATTTGCCTTCCTTGCCAATCAATAGTGGGGTTATGTCTAGTGAGCCAGGGTAGCCCCAAAACTAGAGGAGAAGGCAATCCGTTAAGGACAAAACAAGATATCTCCTCCACATGAGTGTCACCTACAGCTAGCCGGATATTGTGAACAATGCCTTTCAGAGATCTCTGCGAGAGTGGGGCAGAGTCAATAGCAAAAACAGGTATATCCTTTTCTAATGTACAAACCTGAAACCCATGCAAAGCTACAAATTGAGTGTCAATAAGATTGACGGCCGCTCCACTATCGACAAAAATCTCACAAGGAATGACCTTGCTCTCTAGCGCCACCCTGGCAGACAGGAGAAAACGGGAACTGCAGGTCAGAGGAAAAGCATCAATTCCCACATCAACTTTGCCCAAAGTAGCAGATGAAGCAGAACTTGATGATCCACCTCTTGAGGTTTTTCTCTTATTATCGCTCTTAGTACAGTTCAGGAATCTCCTAGACGGACAAACATTTGCCAAATGACCTATGCCCCCACAACAAAAACACACCATATTCTGAGGACTAAATCCTCTTTTATCAGGGGCAAGTCGGCCTAGCTGCATGGGCTCCTCCTCAGAGGGGAGCGAGACAGGATGAGACCCCTGCATACTGAATGAGTCCGCACCATTGCCCCTAGACTGACAATGGCTGGACGGAGAGGTCTTGTTTCTTTCCCTTAGACGCCTGTCAAGGCGTACCGCCAATGACATGGCAGACTCTAAGGATGTTGGTCTCTCATGGAAAGCAAAGGCATCTTTCAAACCCTCTGAGAGACCATGACAGAACTGACTTCGGAGTGCAGCATCATTCCAGCCTGAATCAGCTGCCCATCTCCGAAATTCAGAACAATAAAGCTCCGCAGACAGTTTGTTCTGGCATAGAACACGTAAGTTCGATTCTGCCAGAGCAACACGATCCGGGTCATCATATATCTGCCCCAGGGCCACAAAAAATCTTTCCACGGATCGCAGGGAAGGATCCCCTGATGGCAGCGAAAAAGCCCAAGTCTGAGCATTACCTCTGAGCAGGGAGATGACAATCCTCACCCTCTGTTCCTCATTACCAGAGGAGTGGGGACACAAACAAAAATGGAGTTTACATGCCTCTCTGAAGCGAACAAAATTCTCACTGCCCCCGGAGAACGTTTCCGGAAGTGAGACCTTTGGCTCGCAACAGACTCCATGAGCCGGAGCAGAGCCCAATGCTTGTAGCTGAGTCAGAGATTGACGGAGATCCGCTACTTCCAAAGAAAGACCCTGCATGCGGTCAACCAGGTCAGAAAGCGGATCCATGTCAACAAGGACGGTTTTGGTGGATTATAATGTCACGGCTGTTTAAGGGTAACACGAGTATACACAGTAAAAAGAGCTACTGACCGGACCCAAACTAGGGAAGAGAAAGGGTGACCCCTGTCAGACCCTCAACACTCTCCCTATGCTGCTAAAGCACATGCCCGGATCCAAATGGTGGAACGAGGCATGCCCGCGTACCTTAGACTGATGAGCCCTGTAACCCCTACAATAGTGGAAGGGGCACGGCCTCCGATGCCCTGCACAGAATAAGGAGGGAACCGGGGCCACCTCAGATCCAGTCAGGAAATCACCAGGTACATAACAAAGTCTGCACACTTAGCTGATGGAGCTGCAGCCGTAGAGAAGACGGATCCAAGGACCGCTGGCAATATCCGGAGTGCTTGCAGCAGCAGAACACAGGTCCAGAGAACTAGTAGCTAAAGGAGTGAAGATACTCAAGGCAGAGCTACAACTGAAAGGAGAAATATAATCCACGCCCTGCAATAGGAGGAGGGGTGATTTAAAGGCAGAGAAATCAAACGCAGGAGAGACAGCTGAGAGTAAGACCTCATCACAGGGGCGGAGAAACAGAACAGTGAGAAAACCTCCAACCCTAAGTGACATCATCACAGGGGTGGAGACACAGAGCTTTGAGAACGTCTCAAAGCTCTGGTAGTGACACCACCGTGCCGTCGTCATATTCATCTGGCACAAGGCAGGCTTTCGTGGCCAAAATGTTCAAACGTAATAAAATTAAGACGCCGGATAATCCTCTTGCCCAACGGCTGACTAGAGTCTTGTCGGAACTGCTAGCCCGCCAACTGCTGCCATATAAATTGGTGGAAGTAAATCTGGAAGTAAATATTTCTCCCAGAAGGACATCCCGGCAAGTTAATATATCTCTGGCACACAGTGTCGGTGCCAAGATACATCTGACCACGGACACGTGGTCTAGCAAACACGGGCAGGGAAGGTACATAACTTTTACTGCCCACTGTGTGAAGCTTCTGACGGCCGTCAAGCATGTAACTTGTGGCACCCGTGTGAATTTGGTGTTACCGCCATGGATTGCATGCAGGCCTGCCTCTTTTTCTCCACCTCCTGCTACATCCTCAGTCTCCTTCTCGGTTAACTCCTCCTTTTCCACTTCTGCCTCCTCTTCCGCTGCACCCCCCAAGCTCCCCAGAACCTATTTGACATGCCAGGTGAGATGTTGCCATGCTGTGCTGCGGCTGTTGTGCCTGGAAGCCAAGAGCCACACCTGTCGTGCACTGCTTTTAGCTCTGCGGTAACAGGCCGATCAGTGGCTAACCCCGCTCAATTTGACAGTTGGTAAAGTGGTGTGCGACAACGGTGCCAATCGGCTGAGAGCACTGAAACAGGGCAAAATGACACACATGCCTTGCATGGCACATTTTTCTGAACTTAGTCGTGCAGCTATTCGTTGCCAAATACCCCAGGGTCCAGGATGTCTTGTGGCAGGCCAGCAAAATCTCTGGCCATTTTAGAAGATCTTACTCGGCCATAATTCGCCTTGCTGACATTCAGCGGCTATACCACTTGCCCGTCAGACGTATGATTTTTGACTGCCCGACGCCCTGAAACTCCACCTTGTGTATGTTTGATAGGCTTCTCCAGCAGAAACTTGCTGTTAAAGACTACCTATAAGAACTCTGTGGCAGGACAGGTTCTGGGGAGCTTGTTATATGCGATGCATGCAGACTTCTGCAGCCATTTGATGAGATCACCAAACTGGTCAGTCGCAGCCAGGGTGCCATCAGTGACATCGTACCTTACGCCTTCTTTCTGGAGCGTGCATTGTGTCATGTCATTGATCAAGCCATCGAGGAGCAGGAAGATGAGGAAGTAGCAATGCTGGGTACTCCATCTGAGACAAGTCAGCAGGAGTTGAAGAGGAATCAGAGGAGGATGGTGCCTAGGGGAAGGAGGAGAAGCAATAAGAGCAGGCTTTAAACTTTTCTGGGATCCCTGGTGTTGTCCGTGGATGGGAGAGGAGACCGAGGATGACATTCTCCTGGGCGATGAGCAGGAGCCAGGGCGCTCCACCACTTCCAATTTAGTGCAAATGGGGGCCTTCATGCTCCAGTGTTTGAAAAGGAACCCCCGTATAAAAAGCATAAAGGGCAAGAACCTATACTGGGTGGCAACATACTTAGACCCCCGGTACAAACACAAAATGGTGGACATGTTACCAGCATCACAGCGGGCTGTCAGAATGCAGCATTTCCAGGCCTTTCTGCGAGAGGTGCTGCATTCTGCTGTTGCAGGCATTTCCACCCACAGCGAAACAGGTTTAGGTACCAATCCTACCGTGCCTGCAAAAAGAGGGCGGTTTGCAGATGTGTTGGTCACTTTGAATATGAGATCATTCTTGCAGGCAACCCATCGACAGCTGCTCTCTGGATCCAGCCTTAGGGAACGCTTAGAACAACAGCTGTCCGACTACATCATGTTAATGGCCAATGTGGACGCTCTGAAAAGGGAGGAACCCCCTTGACTACTGCGTGTGCAGGCTTGACCTGTGGCCAGAGTTGGCACAATTTGCCATGGAACTCTTGGCTTGCCCCTCCTCGAGTGTCCTGTCCGAAAGGACGTTCAGCGCAGTAGGGGGGATTGTGACTGTTAAGCGCACTCGCCTAGCTCACGACAGTCTGGACTAGCTCACATTTTAAAAATGAATGAGGCATGGATCTCAGAGGAATTCAACACCTATGATGAGCACGTGTAATGCCAGCCCAAACATATCCGCCATCACCCAGAACAAAGAATGGTCCTTACCTTATGTATATACAGCAGCATAAAAGGCCTTTTATGTCTGGTGAATGCCTAATTTTTGGGGCCTATTCTGGACGACAGTTACATATTTATCCTGTGACAGCCTAATGTACCTCCCGCCACAGAATTCAAAGTTCTTTGCTCTCAGGTCAATGCCTTTTGCCTAATTTTTGGGGCGTGTACTGGCCGAAAGTTACATATTTATCCTGTGACCGCTGTGGGGATTTGCTATGGTAGGCAGGTTAGCGGACGCAGTATAGAGGCAATTACAAGGTCTTTAACTTAAATAGTTCAGTGTTTATTCACAAAGAAGGCACAACAAAATAACAGTTTGCAGTCAACAGAACACAAACATTCACCTTGATAGCAGTTTTGCATCAGTGGTCCCCAGCAGGATTTAGGGTCCTGTTTTCCAGCATATGGCTCTCAGCCCTTTTGCACGGCAAACATCTACAGATCTCAAACCACAGAGACTCCACAGCTTCACTGTGAGATGGAGGATAATCCACACAACCTGATTAATGGTGACTGCTTTTTATAAGCCTCCCAAGACCCGGCCTGGAAAGTGGGGAGTATCCACCCACCCAGCACTTTGGCTGCTCCCAGTAAGAGCCATCCCGGATCGGCTTTACAGCCATACTAAACAGCTGATGTGTCAGACTGCAAAGCAATAATGACACTTCATGGGGAAAAAAAACGTCTCTTAACTCACTGAGGCCAGGAACCTTGGTGACACATACCTACCATCAATGATGTCCCCTTGTTCCTATTTACACCTCCCAGTTCTTTGCTGTTATGTGAATGCAAATTGCCTAATTTTTGGAGCCTGTACTGGCCGACAGTAACATTTTGTATCTCTAGCCACATAATCAGACCCTTGTGTTACTCCTCTGACTCTCATTCTGATGGCGTAAGAACTGCATTCACCATAAGGACCTTCTAATGTCACAGGGTGCAGTGCCCCTAGTCATTCCCTGTACTGTGCCCTCTCATATCATTTTATCTAGTCACGGTATGGCAATGTTATCCAGTCATTGTACAGAGGTGTTATCCGGTCAATATATGGCGGCGGTATCCAATAACTGGATGGCCATATCTGTATCCCTTTCTCTGCCCACGCCATCCTTTTATAGACCTGGCATGAGTGGGAAAAATATGCAGATTGCGGTGCTAAGGCCCTTTGCACCACAATCTGTGTCAGAAATATGCGTAAGGCTACTTTCACACTGGCATTTTGGTTTCCGTTTGTGAGATCCGTTCAGGGATCTTACAAGCGGTCCAAAATGAATCAGTTTTGCCCTTAATGCATTCTGAATGGATAAGGATCCGCTCAGAATGCATCAGTTTGGCTCAGTGTGCTGCACATTTGTATACATCAAACCGATAAAAAATAAAAACATTCCTAGGCTCCAGCAGGGCAGATTTTTGAGAGTTTCCCTTAAAAAAATGGCCCCTGATTAAAATACATATTTTTTGTAACATAGTAACCTAGTATATAAGGCCGAAAAAAGACATTTGTCCATCCAGTTCAGCCTGTCATCCTGCAAGTTGATCCAGAGGAAGGAAAAAAATAAAAACCTGTGAGGTAGAAGCCAATTTTCCCCACTTTAGGGGAATAAAAAATTCCTTCCCGACTCCAATCAGGCAATCAGAATAACTCCCTGGATCAAAGACCCCTCTCTAGTAGCTATAGCCTGTAATATTATTACGCTCCAGAAATACATCCAGGCCCCTTTTGAATTCCTTTATTGTACTCACCATCACCACCTCCTCAGGCAGAGAGTTCCATAGTCTCACTGCTCTTACCGTAAAGAATCCTGTTCTAATTTTTGCCAATGATCCCCCTCTGGTATATTACTGTCCATGTTTTGGGATGTGTGCACTTCTAGTAAGTGTTTGCTGGCTGCAAATATTCCCTGAATGTTTTTAAGGTTTGCCTGCCATAAAAGTGAATGGGGCCCGCCGCGATTGTGCGGTTCGTGAACATTTGATCGTTTGCGAATAGTCCTGGCCGATGTTTGTCCATCACAATACGTGATTATGGAAGGCAGTCATCTTGTCTGAGCTGCTATTAATAGGATTCAGAGATATGCTTTACAGTAGCCACACGGACCATACACATAAGTGCTCATTGACTTTTATGGGAGAGTTTCCTAGATGTGCTCTGTAATCTGTACAGAGGTCATTGTTAGAGGAGGGGGTCACAGGCAGGGGGAGTATATAAGCAATGATTTTAGTATTGTGACTGGTGGGTCCTGTGTTACCTATACAGAGGTGTTATCTTTCATTGTCATTTCATGACTTCTGAAATAAGATCTCAACAGAACAAGAAGTGTCACACTGTTATTAGGTTGAATGGCCATTGTGAACTGCAGGGTTTTAAAATTCATGTTTCAGATATAGATAATGACTTGAAAACTTTAACATAACATCACCCAAAATTCTTGGAAAGTATGGTTAATACTGCTATAGCATGATTAATATAAAAAAAATATATTACATAGGGGGTCATTTATTATCCAGAAATATTCCTATGTTAGGAATATTTCTGGTGCAGATTGTGGCAGATTGTGCAGCAATCTTAAACTTTTTCCCGTTCATGCCAGGTCTAAAAAAAAGTGGGCGTGGCATGGGTAGGGAACGGGACAGACCGGCAGGCCCATCTCTTTAATTTTTTACGCCTGTTTATGGTGTAGAAAATTGTCTATATGAAAGCCAGCTAGGAAACTGGCTTACATTTAGACTGGCTCTGGATGTGCCAAAGTAATGTAGAGCCCGGCGCCTCTTCATAAAATATATGGGTTATTAAGATCAGCAGCTAAATAGTATATAGAACATGACAGTCTCTAAAAAAAGATAAAACCAGCCCTGTACCTCACATGGATCTAGAGATGTCGACATTCACTGCTCCAATTGCTCAAACTGACAACTCGAGGGTTTCACAGGGGAGGGTTGGATTGTTAAACGTCTAATAAATGGCTACATGGAAATCCTAATGTGTAATATATATATATATATATATATATATATATATATATATCATTGTTAATTTGAAAGACTAAGTTGAAACACCAGAAACAAAATCTTTTTTTTTTCTCTGCAAGTAAAACTGTTCTGCTTCATAAAATAAGTCACTCATGTAGAAAACAACCTTATTGTGGAAATCAATAAAATTGGCTATTTATTATTTTACAGTAGATTAGACTGTTTAATTTTCTTTAAATCACCAACTGTTTTATTATAGCAATAATACAAAGCTATTATTTTGCCCTTGAAATATAAATAAATGTTTTCCACATTCCGCAAAATAAAAATTACAACAATTAAACATGGGATTTCTTACTCAACATGCAATAAAGCAATTATTAAAAAGCAATAAACATACTCAGATAATAAATGTGTTATACATTCAAAATGGATGCTTCAATATGCAAAGGACAAATAGGTTTTGTATAATATCATGTGTCATATTGTAGTATTTCTCAGTTGGTAATAATGTAGATAACCGCTGTCTAAGCTATTGTTAGATTATTTGTTGGATCTTATTCAAGGTCCATTGTAAGCTGGAAAAGAGCCAAGAACATGCTGTAATTAATAGATAGTTAATTAGCATTGCTGGGAGAAGCATGAGCCATGTATAAGGAGTGCCAAGGAGGTTGCCTCATAGTCACTTTGCCTTAAACCTTATTCACAAGTCAATGTTTTGGTCAGTAGTTTCCATCAATGATTGTGAGCCAAAACCAGGACTGGAGCCTCCATACAGATAAGGTATAAAGGAAAGATCTTCACCTGTTCTATGTTTAAAGTGGCTCTTGGTTTTAGCTCAAAATTACTTGTAATTTTCTGACCAAACACTAACTGTGTGACCAAGGTATTAGCCAGGACATTTAGTAACATAGAAAGTATAGCAAAGTAAACATTTGCCATTGGTGAAGGAACCCTACCTACAACTGTGCCATTTCCCAACTCAAGTGGAAAAATAAATAAAATAAGAGAACCAAAAAAGGTTTATGCACAAGTCAATGCATTGTGCCCTATGTGGTAACACATAATATCTTTATAAGCCTGTAATATGGACCCCTAAACATTTTATGAACCACCATATGGCACTGTATTCTCTGTAATACTGCAATCATGGAGGTACAGTATCAGACCAATGTATTTAATTGAAGCCACAATATGGATATTTCACTAGAGCAATTGGTTACCTTTCCTAAGTCCTTTACTTTACTTTCCAGGGATGACTTGCTTCCAAAATACTTATACAGATGATGGGTGTGGTTAATTGTATTTGTGTCAATATACTGGTGTTAAAATAATGAAAAAATGCTCAGTTTCATCCTTCAGCTGTCTCTGAGCTGTGATAGGGAGAGCTGAGACACGCCCCCTGAGCTGTGATAGGGAGAGCTGAGACACGCCCCCTGAGCTGTGATAGGGAGAGCTGAGACATGCCCCCAAGCTGTAGCAAAAAAGACACTCCCCTTGAGCTTTCAGCTTGTTATAAATCTAACAGAGAAATGAATGGGGAGATATATGGATCCATGTGAGGTACATGGCTGGTTCTACCCTTGTTAGAAAGAGTGTGTCATGTAATAAATGATGTCTGATTTTTATTGTTTACATTATTCATGGGATAACCCCTTGTCATATAGGAAGAGATCAGTCCTACACTGAACAAAAATGCAACACTTTCGGTTTTGCTCCCATTTTGCATGGGTTGCACGGTTGGAATGCACTTCCGGCTTCTGGGTACAGTGGACCAGAAGTCGGCATATCACTGTATACACGCGGTCCTCGATGGCTTTGTAAGCATGGGAGCATAGGATAGATAGGACTTGTCTTCTTTTTTATATATGTTTTATGTCTCTCCACCCAGTATTTTGGCCATCATTTTAATTTGTGTAAGAATGGAAAGCACTTCTGGTTCTGGGGTCACGTGACCAGAAGTGGACGCTCTACCACGAGGTAAAGCCGCCTCTCTTGCAGTTTAAATTCTGTAAGTACATGGTTGTATTTTTATTATGCATTGCTCCTGAGCAAGGGGTTTCATTAACATCCCAAAGCGCATCAAGCTTTTATTTTATTGAATAAAGAGTACCATGTATTTACGTTGGAGTCCACCAGGTCATCTATTTGAAGGACTACAAGGGAACTACCACCCTACTGGTGATCTCGGCGAGGGAGGGCTTGATCTTGCGCCACCCTCCCTGGTGAAATGAGTAAGACACAAGTATTGTGTGAATATTTTAATGGAATTGACATAGTTGATCATTTCAACAGTTCTTTTACCTATGTAATTTTATTGTTCTTTTACAATCAATCTAATACTTTCCACTTTCTGAATCCACTTCAATTGGATAATAGCTCTATCTCTGCATTACAAATCATCACCCATACCTTTGGTTCACAGTTCATTTATGCAGATATCTTCTACCCCTGGGCAACCAGTGACCTTTGTCTAAGTTCTTCAGGGGCCCCGTCCAATTATACTTGGACATCTACAGGTGCTATTTGATTTTTGAAAAAAAACTTTCTCTTTAGTTTCTTGGCGCTCCACTATTTTTGATTTTTCTCTTCCCCTTAGTAACATAGATTTAGACAGATTTGTGAACAATATTCGAGAGTAATGGAGTCTTTTGTGTATGTAGAAAATGTTTCAGATCTTTGAGTTCAGCTCATGCAAAATGAGAGCAAAAACGAAAGTGTTGCGTTTATATTTTTATTCAGTGTATAAAAAAAATGTAGCGAGGAGACATGGTTGTTGGAGCTTCAAGTTATACTTCAAAATATTTCATACTGTATATGTCCTTTGTGTTTTATGTAGGATTGTGCTGAAGCTAGAAACAGAGATTAAAGGGGCCACTAAAGCCAGAATAAAAAAAACCAAACAACCAAAAAAAAAAAACAGGCACTCCTATGACTCTGACAGGATATCTGTTTAACAGCTTTCTGCAGCAGTTTGCAGATGTTCATGAACAATGAACTGCAGACAAACTTTCCTGAACAGGAAAGCTAATTTAATATATTTTTTGGCCTACAATGCTCCTCACCTGTAGTCCGCTCCACATACTAGGGGATCTCCACAATGAGAGAGTGCCCCCAGACAACACATAGTTGAAAAACACATAGTGTAGTAGCATACTGTTCCCTCTCAACTTTTAGGGCTCATTCACAAGACCATATGAATGAGTCCGCATCCGTTCCACAGTTTTGTGGAACGGGTACGGACCCATTTATTTCAATGGGGCTGCAAAAAATGCGGACAGCACAACGTGTGTTGTCCACATCCTTAGTCCCATTCCACGGCCCTGCAAAAAAGATAAAGTATGTCCTATTCTTGTCCACAATCTTGTCTACAAGAATAGGCATGTTCTATCATAGTGGCGGCCATTGCAAAACGCACATTAGCCGGTATAAATGTTTTGCAGGTCCGCAATTTGCGGACCTCAAAACACTACGGTCGCGTGAATGTAGCCTAATACTGTATATTATACCTTTTTGGTATAATATAATTATATTAATCTAAAAATGCAGCCACTGATCAACACATGAACCATTCAAATATCATTATTAGCCAACATGCACACACTGTATTTGATATCCCTAGCATGCAATATGATGGCTCTGTGGTTAGCACTGGTGGCTTGCAGAACTGGGGTCCTAGGTTGAAATCTGACCAAGGGCAACAGCCTCATGGATTTTGTATGTTCTCACCATCCTTGCATGCGTTTCTTCCAGGAACTTGCATGCGTTTCTTCCAGGTGCTGTCTGCATCCGTGGCTCCGTTCCGCTGCCCCGTTAAAAAAATATGACATATCCTATTCTTGTTCGCGCTTTGCGGACAAGAATAGGCATTTATATTGCTGGCGCCCATTCTGTTCTGCAAATTGCGGAAGGCAACACGGGCAGCTTCCGTTTTTTTGCAGATCCGCGGTTTGCAAAAAACGGAACGGTCATAGGCAAATGGTATATGGAACAGGAAACTGAATAGATTGGATAAAAGGAGAAGTCAAAGACTTCTGTCCCTCCTGAAAGCTAACATTTGGCCTGGCATTAAGGGGTTAAGGGCTTTTTAATGTAGGTGATGGTTTAGCTTCACAGATTGCTGGAAAATACTATTTACTGAATTGCTTTTCCAGTTAACAATCTATAATGTTCATAATTTGGAATCAGTAAATTGTCAATTTCCTAGCCCAGCATCCATCCAATAATAAATCCTATGGTTGGTTGCAGGTAGCAAATTTGATAGGAGCATTGTCAGGGTTGAGTGTGTTGAGCATGTAAATGTCTTTCTAACGAAATTTCCGGATGAATCGAGAATGCCTTCACTGTGACTCTCATTTATTCATGAGTTGTTTAATCCAGGGTGGTCCTGGAATCAGTAGGATTCTGTACAAAGAAATTGTACTAGGTTTCATTTTTCCCAGCGCACAAGCCCTGCGGCTGTTTTAGGATTTTTTATTTTTTTGGGTTCTTCTCTAAATGATGTGTTTTGTTAATATCCACCATATATATGATGGTAATGGTACAGAGGTGAAGGTGAAGGTACACAGAAAATCGGACTCAGAAGATAGCCTGCCACAATGAATGTACTTGTAGCTTTATTTTCTTACTCACTGCAATCATTTACCAAGACAACTAGAAATGTAGAGAAAGATGTAAATATCCTGGTAAAATACGACATGAAATGATCAAAGCCCACGCTTGAGAGACAGATTCATCCTTTGTATCTGATAACGGGAATTTTTTTTTTTATTCAACATTTTATATTTGCGGACATTTTCCAATTACCCTAAGGGCAACTCCAGATGGTCTCTTTATAGTCTCTCTGTTACTACCATTGTTTTGAAACCTTTCCCCTAAAATAATGATATACTAATCTGCACAGGCATCCTATCCCTAAGGGAGCCTTAAAGGGGTTGTTTCACTTCAGCAAAAGGCATTTATCATGTAGACAAAGTTAATAGAAGGCACTTCCTAATGTTTTGTGATTGTCCATATTGCTTTCTTTGCTGGCTAGATTTATTCATTCAGTCAGTACAGAGATCACTCAAATCATCTATTTATATCCAGGGCTGTGACTGTGATGAGGGGACATCTTCTATGTCTAGAGTCGGGAAGGATTTTTTTTTAGGAAAATTGGCTTCTACCTTCAGAATTTAATTCTACATAAATTTGACCTTAAATGACATCAGATTTTCACATAAGTCATAAAAGTAGAAAAAGATTATAGACAACCAAATGAGTCAAAAATATTAGACCTCATTTATCTATTGAGGAAAATGACCCAATGTCACATGTCTGTGTGGTGTTTTCGATTACTGGGCTGACAATCAGGTGTGAGTGATTGACCTGTTTTATTATTTAGGCCCTGTCACCACAAAGTGCAATGCAATTTGCATGTTATAGAGCAGGAGAAGCATGGCAGATTGATACAGTATATATTTTTGTGTGAAAACATTCAGTTAAACTTATAAATTATATATTTTTATCTCTGCTTTTTTATGATCTAATGTCTGCCCCCGTAAATAGCTATCAGTTATTGACGGCTATTTCTGTATATCTACTTTCTGTACATAGACAATATACTTACATAGAAAATGAGATCAATTACTGATATCACCTCCCCATATAGAACTGAAGTCAGAAAATGTGGATATTTAAATGTGAAAAAATATAAGTTTTACTGAATCTTTCCCCCAAAAAATACATATCAATCATTAATGTGGAAGTGTATCATGGCAAGAAAAAAGATTTCTGAGGATCTCAGAAGAAGAGTTTTTGAAGGTTACAAAACCATCTCTAAGAGTCTGGACTCCACCAATCCACAGTCATAAAGACTGTGTACAAATAGAGTAAATTCAAGACCATTATTACCTTCCATAGGAGTGGTGGACCAACAAAGATGGCAAAAGCAAGCCTTGCAATAGTCATCAAGGTCATAAAGCAAACCAAGGTAACATCTAAGCAACTGTCACGGACGGTGTACAGGAAACAAGGCAAAGCAACATGTATAAACGACTCGCTGGATCCAAAAACTAAGGAACCAAGGGAGACCCCTGCAGAAGACCTGGCACTTTCCCTGGCTGCTCAGCCTATGCAAAGATCCGAATGGTGGAGGTTTGCATATCCACGAACCTTGACTATAAAGCCCTGAGCACCCTACAATAGTGAGGGGACACGACCACCGGCTCCCTACACAAGATACGGAGGGAGTCAGGGTCACCTGGGATCCAGCAAACAGAAAATAACAGATAAAGGTACAACACTTAGCTTTGAAGCAAACAGGAGAACAGAGTCAGCATGCACACACACTCCAGGAAGTAGTATAAGCCGCCCAGAAAAGCCTTCTGGGGAGGAATTTAAAGGGAAGCAATTAGTCCAACACATGACAGCTGAGAGAGGCTAACGAGAGGAGGAGCTGAATACCACAACACAGAAACTCAAGGAGGAGGTTCTGAAAGGCCTCTGTCAGAGCTTTTCAGCTGTCTGGTTGTGACAGTAACTGAAGCAATTTTATTACATTAGCTAATGTGTCTGTGAAGGTTCTCATTTATCTAGGTCATGGTATATCTGTAAATAATAAATCAAGGCAACTGGACGTACTGTAGATTTCTTGAAAACTTTTCACTCGTTCTTCCAATGAGCTTTCTCAATTCTTAGTGATTCACTCAGAATCACTCAGAATTGAGAAAGCTCGTTGGAAGAACGAGTGAAACGTTTTCAAGAAATCTACAGTAAGTGCAGTTGCCTTGATTTATTCTTTACAGATATTAGCTAATGTGAGTGCTCATTAGTTTACTGTCAGGAGGACACTGAACAACAATGGTGTGCATGGCAGGATTGCAAGGAGAAAGCCACTGTTCTCCAAAAGAACATTGCTGCCCCTCTGCACTTTGCTATAGGTCACCTAGACAAGCCAAAAGCGTGTATTGGGGACAGATGAAACTAAAATATACATTTTTGGTTTAGGTAAGAAGTTTTATGTTTGGAGAAAGTAAAACACTGCATTCCAGTGCAAAAAAATTATCCTATCTATGATAAATGGTGGAAGTAGTATCATGTTTTGGGCCTGTTTTGTTGTGACTGGATCAATGCGATTTGCCATCATTGATGGAACAATCAAATCTGAATTATACCATTACATTTTAAAGAAAAATATCAGGCCAAATTCTGTATGTAAGCTGAATTTCAAGATAATCTGTGTCGCACAGCAAGACAATGACCCAATGAACACAAAATAATTCTTCCAAAGAACAATTAAAGAAGGATAAAGTTAATGTTTGGAATGCCCAAATCAAAGTCCTGACTTTGATCTAATATAAAATCTTGTGGAAGGACTTGAAGTGAGCAGTTCATGGGAGGTAACCCACCAACAGAACAGAGCTGAAGCTGTTTTGTATGGAGAAATGGGCTAAGATTTGTATCCGATGTGCAGGAATAATCAACAATTAACAGAAATGTTTATTTGCAGTCATTGCTGCACAATAGAGTTACACCAGGCACTAAAAGCAAAGGTGAATAAAATTTTGCCCCATATGAAAATGTGGTATTAGATAATTTTCCTCAATAAATAAACAGCTAAGTCTAATATTTTTTACTTTTCTGTTTGATTTAGTTATCTTTTAGGACATCAAAATCTGATGTAATTTTAGGTAAAATTGTGTTCAGAAGATTTTAATTTTTTAGTTTATACCTAGTTGTGTGTTTTACTGTGAATTCTGAGATAAAATTATAATATATATTTCTTCTATGTATTTTCTCCATTTAAACTTTTAGCCTAAGACGGCTTCCAATACTACTTCTATGCTAATTACATTCAAATACACCTCTCTTCTCTAGATGCCATTTCCCTGCAATCCCAGTGTGTCTGTCAGCTATAACTTCTCCTCCCACTTCTTAACATTCAACATGGAGAAAATTCATCATCTTTCCATTATATCACTATAGTTAACAGCACCATACTTTCTCCAGTCCCAAAGGTTTGCTGCCTGTGGCTAACAGTTGATTCTGCCCTGTCCTTCAAGCCACACATCCACCTGCTGCTTTCAACTCAAGAACATATCTTATATCCTCTACTTCTTCACCCCTAAGACAACTAAAAAGCCAGTACATGCCCTTGTTATTTCCTAACTGGATTACTGCAACCTTCTATCTAGCATACTCACCCCCCCATCTATACTCAACTCTAGTGGCTGACTAATCCACCTCTCCCCTAGTTTTTACTCTTCTACTATCTGCCAATCCCATTATTGTCTCCCCATTGCTTAGTGAATTCAGTTTAAAATACTAACAACCACATTTAAGGCTGTTCACAATTTGTCCACTTCTCCTCCTCTTATACCTGCCTTCCAATCCTGCTTTATTATCCTCTTGTCTATTCTTCACACAGTTGTCTACAAGATTTCTCATATGACTCTCTCCCACTCTGGAATTCAATTCCCCAGCACATCCGACTTTCCCCTAACATCCAAACCTTCAAAAGTAACCTGAAAACCTTCAGCAAAGCCTACCACTTGCAATGTGCATGTTGCCACCACATAGCCAGAAGAACAGCTTTTACTCCCACCTACTGGATCCTTCCCCTTCTGTACCAGTTTATTAATAGTTTCATGCTTATTGTATTTGTATTTTATGTTATGTATGTATAACCCTCTCTTGATAGATAACATGATGGATTTAATGGTACTAATATATACAGTCGTGGCCAAAAGTTTTGAGAATGACACAAATATTAGTTTTCACAAAGTTTGCTGCTAAACTTCTTTTAGATCTTTGTTTCAGTTGTTTCTGTGATGTAGTGAAATATAATTACAAACACTTCATACGTTTCAAAGGCTTTTTTATCAACAATTACATGACATTTATGCAAAGAGTCAGTATTTGCAGTGTTGGCCCTTCTTTTTCAGGACCTCTGCAATTCGACTGGGCATGCTCTCAATCAACTTCTGGACCAATTCCTAACTGATAGCAACCCATTCTTTCATAATCACTTCTTGGAGTTTGTCAGAATTAGTGAGTTTTTGTTTGTCCACCCACCTCTTGAGGATTGACCACAAGTTCTCAATGGGATTAAGATCTGGGGAGTTTCCAGGCCATGGACCTAAAATGTCAATGTTTTGGTCCCCGAGCCACTTAGTTATCACTTTTGCCTTATGGCACGGTGCTCCATCGTACTGGAAAATGCATTGTTCTTCACCAAACTGTTGTTGGATTGTTGGAAGAAGTTGCTGTTGGAGGGTGTTTTGGTACCATTCTTTATTCATGGCTGTGTTTTGGGGCAAAATTGTGAGTGAGCCCACTCCCTTGGATGAGAAGCAACCCCACACATGAATGGTCTCAGGATGCTTTACTGTTGGCATGACACAGGACTGATGGTAGCGCTCACCTTTTCTTCTCCGGACAAGCTTTTTTCCTGATGCCCCAAACAATCGGAAAGAGGCTTCATCGGAGAATATGACTTTGCCCCAGGCCTCAGCAGTCCATTCACCATATTTTCTGCAGAAGATCAATCTGTCCCTGATGTTTGTTTTGGAGAGAAGTGGCTTCTTTGCTGCCCTTCTTGACACCAGACCATCTTCCAAAAGTCTTCGCCTCACTGTGCGTGCAGATGCGCTCACACCTGCCTGCTGACATTTCTGAGCAAGCTCTGCACTGGTGGCACTCCAATCCCGCAGCTGAATCCTCTTTAAGAGACGATCCTGGCGCTTGCTGGACTTTCTTGGACTCCCTGAAGCCTTCCTAACAAGAATTGAACCTCTTTCCTTGAAGTTCTTGATGATCCTATAAATTGTTGATTGAGGTGCAATCTTAGTAGCCACAATATCCTTGCCTGTGAAGCCATTTTTATGCAACACAATGATGGCTGCACGCATTTCTTTGCAGGTCACCATGGTTAACAATCGAAGAACAATGATTTCAAGCATCACCCTCCTTTTAACAGGTCAAGTCTGCCATTTTAACCCAATCAGCCTGACATAATGATCGCCAGCCTTGTGCTCGTCAACATTCTCACCTGAGTTAACAAGACGATTACTGAACTGATCTCAGCAGGTCTTTTAATGACAGCAATGAAATGCAGTTGAAAGTTTTTTTGGGGATTAAGTTAATTTTCATGGCAAAGAAGGACTATGCATTTCATCTGATCACTCTTCATAACATTCTGGAGTATATGCAAATTGCTATTATAAAAACTTCTAATTTCCAATATCTATGTAATTCTCAAAACTTTTGGCCACGACTGTATATATATATATATATATATATATTTATATAAAAAAAAAGAAAACCACCGGCGGCACCACCCTAAAAATGTTACGTAAAAAGTGGGTGCAAAATCCAAGTACGGCAGCAGGTGCTTACCCACTAGTAGAGATGAGAAAATAGGACTGCACTCCAAGCAAATCTTCAAAAAAAATCTGTTTTATTCACCCATATGCTTTGCCATTATGGGTGAATAAAACTGATTTTTTTGAAGATTTGCTTGGAGTGCAGTCCTATTTTCTCATCTCTCTCTCTCTCTCTCTCTATATATATATATATATATATATATATATATATATATTTAGCCATCCTGACAATAGAGAGGGAAACCTCTGTCGACCAGTTCTCTGGAACATGGCTGACACCCCATAGTAATAAATGAGAGATAGTCATATCATCTAACTAACTACCTAGCTCACTACATTACAAGGAATATCACAGTGTTAAAGGGAGAGACACAATAAAAATAACCTTGATAATACACATCATGGGAAAACTGAAGCAGTTAAGCATCTGTTACTGTATAGAAAGGAAAATCTGCTATCAAAAATGCTAAGGTGCCACCGCCAGTAGAATTATGGTAGACATGTTGGCTGTTACCCAATTTTTGCAGATGCATGCATAACTCAAGGATTTGAAATATATTTAAAATGATTTTTATCATTTTGTTTGGAAAAGGGCATGGGGATAAAGAGGCAGGAATCACACCAATGCTCTTGTGCTTAGAGACACAAAGGTGTCTGTACTACATACAGATATTAGTTTTATTAAGATTATTGTATTATAGATTTTGCATTGGGCCCAGCTGCTTCAAACTAGGCCTCTACACTTGTTCTTAAAAGTTTATTGTTAGAGTAATGAAAAATGACAAAACCATGATTCAAAATGGTGTCTACCGCTTTTTTATGACCATCTTTTGAGGCTATCTATTCTACACTTAGAAATAGATACTGTAGGATCTGCTTTGACTCCTGGTGCATTGTAAGTTGCAAAATGATTCTAAGTGGAATTGCTTTAATTATATTCAATTACTATATATGTTTCAAAGACATGTCTTACTATTTCCTCATACCTTGCCCGCAGAGAATAGACATTCTTTGAGTTGAAACCATAATCCTCTATTAATTCTCCAGGGGCTGGTGAAATTAATGAGGCGAAGGATGTATATTGAAAAATACCATGCTGATGTCACACGCTCTTACCCAATTCATAGGCTTGTTTGCCTTCAGCCAATAAAAAGGATGCAACCTCCACCAAAACTACAAGATAACTAGGTGTAATAACTAACTGCATAGTAAAAATATAGTAAAACGTATCCAGAATACGGCTGTGCAGGACAGTGACAGGTTAGAGGATAAGTCATGTCAGCAGTTAATAGTGTTCCTGGTAGTTCGTGAGGATTAATTAAGTAGTGTTCTGACTTCAGGCATTGCTTAATGAAATAGTGTAAGTTGTATATGAAAGAGACGCTGTCTACTGTTTTTAAATCATTATTTTTCCTTCACTTGAAAGGAAATGTTCTACTTTGATATATTACTGGTGTTACCGCACATACTCAACTACAATTTTTTCTTCTGCTTACCAATTTTGAGGTAGCAGAGGTTTATAGACCTTGATGCAAAATAGACAGCTCTACGAGGCATAGGTTGCAGTTCACATGGTACCAAGGAAGGATACTGCTTTTGTTGATAACAAATTAATGGTACACGCTGAGAGTCCTCTCCTGCATAACGGAAACCGGACGGATCTGTTATGCTGGCCATAGACTTCTATTATGATGGAATGCATAACGGAATGCCTCTAAAGGCATTTCGTTATGAATTCCATCATGGAATTGCGTTATGTTCCGTGGTAACGGAATCCATAAGGCAATTCAGCATATACTCGAATCCGAACTCAAACTTCAAAACTTGAAGTTCGCTCATCCCTACTGATAAGCTTCATGACCCGTGTAAAGGTGCCAAAGATTACCTGGTGAACAAACAAATTGCTTATTCATTGATTGAAATGATCTTTGCTGCAGACACCTCAATTTTCGACAATTAATCTGTTTGAAGACGAGCTACTGCAGTATCTATTGCTCTTACCTATACAGTTCTTTCCTCTACTGACGAACAAGCGGTTTCTTGAAAAAAACAAACAAACAAAAAAACATATCTATCTATCTCTCCAACATCTATTGGGATTCATCGCATAACACATTGTGAAGGGTGGCTTACTTACTTGCCTATCTCAAGTCACATTATTAGGCCTCTTTCACACGGGCGTCATGTTTTTTGCCCGGATAAGAGGCGGGTGCGTTGAGGGAAAATGCGCGATTTTTCTGCGCGAGTGCAAAACATTGTCATGCGTTTTGCACTCGCATGAGAAAAATCGCGCATGTTTGGTACCCAAACCCGAACTTCTTCACAGAAGTTCGGGCTTGGGATTGATGTTCTGAAGATTGTATTATTTTCCCTTATAACATGGTTATAAGGGAAAATAATAGCATTCTATATACAGAATGCTTAGTATAATAGTGCTGGATGGGTTAAAAATAATAAAAAAGTTAACTCACCTTCTCCTCTTGTTCGGGTAGATGCCGGTCTGTTCTTTAGCTGTGGGCTGAATGACCTGAGGTGACGTCAGATCACATGCTCCAATCACATGGTCCATTACCATGGTGATGGAGCATGTGATCTGACATCACCACAGGTCCTTCAGCCCACAGCTAAAGAACAGACCGGCATCTACCCGAACAAGAGGAGAAGGTGAGTTAACTTTTTTATTATTTTTAACCCTTCCAGCACTATTATACTAAGCATTCTGTATTCAGAATGCTATTATTTTCCCTTATAACCATGTTATAAGGGAAAATAATACAGTGAATAGACTGTCACCTAGAACCCATGCGTGAAAATCGCACCGCATCCGCACTTGCTTGCGGATGCCTGCGATTTTCACGCAACCCCATTCATTTCTATAGGGCCTGCGTTACGTGAAAAACGCACAAAGAGGAGCATGCTGCGATTTTCACGCAACGCACAAGTGATGCGTGAAAATCACCGCTCGTGTGCACAGTCCCATAGAAATGAATGGGTCAGGATTCAGTGCGGGTGCAGTGTGTTCACCGCACGCATCGCACCCGCACGGAAAACTCGCCCGTGTGAAAGGGGCCTTAATTTCTTTATGGTCTTGTTCTATACTGGCACTTGCAATTATTTCTGACTATGGTATGTCAAATCATGTAGTCTTATTTATATATTTAAATTACTGTGTATATGGATTTTCTATTATGCACTTCTATTCAGAATGTATTATTTTGTTTGCCCTATTTGAGGAGCCCAGGTATGAATTTTCATTGTGATTTATAGTAAATTGATTTATTATTGTTTTTGGGTATTTTTTAGTAGTCTACCCTTTCTGATATTATCATGTTTTATGCTATAGGTGTAGGTACTTTTATATGTGTTTTTGAGACCATTTTAATAGTTTTTGTCAATTTGTTTACAGAAAACGTTTTTTTATAATTATTAGTATGTGGTGTGCATCAGTCTTGGCATATATACTTTGCATTTCTCGGTAATCATTGTAATTGATATATGCAGATAGAACCTGGTGTTAATGACATTAGTTGTGCTTGTTCTATATTTATATTGGTTTTATCATATATCTATTCACCTACCTATCTATTTTGTTGACCCCCCCAAAAGATCACTCCAAAAATAGCACTGGTGCCTTGCAGCCCTAGGGTCCTAGCAGAAGCATAGCTATAGAGGGTGCAGAGGTAGCAGTCGCTACCGGACCCAGGAGACTGAATGGCCCAAAAACCCTTGTGCCACATAAGAAAACACTGGTATTATAGAAAGTGTATGCAGATCAAGTTACACCTCTGGATAGATGGAAGGGGTAAGGTCAAGAATTTGCCATTGGGGAGGTGCAGTTTCAATTTTTGCCTCGGGCAGCACGAAGGCTTGAGGGAAGAGGGGCCCAAGCTGAACTCTTGCACAAGGGCCCATGAGCCTTTACCTATGCCCCTGGATCCTAGGTTTGAATCTGACCAAGGACAACATCTGCATGGAGTTTGTATGTTCTCCCCATGTTTGTGTGGGTTTCTTCCGGGTACTTTGGCTTCCTCCCACACTCCAAAGACATACTGATGGTGACCTTAGATTGTGAACCCCATTGGGGGCAGCTTGATGCTAATGTCTATAAAGTGCTAAGTGGGGTATAGTAGTGCTAAATAAGTGCATAAAATAAATGTACAATGATTGAAGGGGTTGATAAGTATTTTTTTAAATACATTAAAGGTATGTTTGACACTGCTCTGATCATGACAATGAGAAGACCATAGGTGAGAATGGCATCATTCTGCAAGTTAAAATGCTGTACATTGTTATCACTATGTGAACACTAGTAGAAAAATTTTGATACCATAAGAGTCAAGTAAAAGAAAATGTCTGTGTTGCCAATAGCAACCAATCACAGTGAAGCTCTCATTTCTGAAAGTGCTCTTCAAAAATGAAAACTGTATTGTGACTGGTTGCTTTGGGCAACAAATATAGTTTTCATTAATCTCCTCCTTAGTGTCCTGCTCTTAAAATATCATGTACATAGAAAATAGTTTAAAAAAATCATGTTTTGTGCAGGAATATGACAGGTCCCTGTCACAGGCTCAGTGGTACTGGTCACTGGTCATAAAAGTTTAGCTTTGTCTAGAGTGAGGAGGAAAAACCATCTAGGGTGGCCAGACAGTCCAGCTTTCTGACTCCCGGTTGTCTTTCTGGCTCAAGGTCTGGATGGATGCCTGTGAGTCCTCCTTTTCTGTGGCTTGGTGTACTCAGACATTAGTATTACACTGAGCACAGGCTGCAGCCACAGACTAACTGAAGGAACAAGAACAGTGAGTACTGGTCAGGACATGCTCTGTATCTGCTGCACTGAAATACCTGAAGGACCTGTAATGATGTCATAGTCATGTGATCATTGCAGTAGGGTACAGAGCTCTGCAGTGGAGAGAAGAAGATATGGGTAAGACTGGTGATGACGTCACAGTCATGTGATCAGTGCAGGAAGGGACAGAACTTAGCAGTGGAGAGACGGAAATATGGGTAAGACTGGTGATGATGTCACTGTCATGTGATCAGTGCAGGAGGGGAGAGAGCTTAGCAGGGGTGATGATATCTTATGGTGTAGGACCTGTGATGATGTTACAGCGAGGAACAGAAGTATTTGAACACCCTGCTATTTTGCAAGTTCTCCCACTTAGAAATCATGGAGGGGTCTGAAATTCACATTGTAGGTCCATTCCCACTCTGAGAGACAGAATAAAAACATAAAAAAAAAACAGAAATCACATTGTATGATTTTTAAAGAATTTATTTGTCTTGCACTGCTGAACAGAAGTATGAGAAAATCAGTGTTAATATTTGGTACATAAGCTTTTGTTTGCAATTACAGAAGTCAAACGTGTTTTGTAGTTCTTGACTAGGATTGCACACACTGCAGCAGGGATTTTGGCCCCCTCCTCCACACAGATCTCCTCTAGATCTGTGAGGTTTTGGGGCTGTCGCTGAGCAACACAGAGTTTCAGCTCCCTCCAAAGATGTTCTATTGGATTTAGGTCTGGAGACTGGCTATGTGATTTGGGTCGTTGTCATGTTGGAAGACCCAGCCATGACCCATCTTCAATGCTTTGACTGAGGGAAGGAGGTTGTTGGTCAAATTCTCACAATAAATGGCCCAATCAATCCTCTCCTTAATACAGTTCAGTCGTCCTGTCCCCTTCACAGTAAAGCACCCCCAAAGCATGATGCTACCATGCTTCACAGTAGGGATGGTGTTCTTGGGATGCAACTCATCCTTCTTTCTCCTCCAAACACTTTGGTCTCATCTGACCACATGACTTTCTTCCATGCCTCCTCTGGATCATCCAGATGGTCATTGGCAAACTTCAGACGATCCTGGACATGTGATGACTTGAGCAGGGGAACCTTCTGTGCAATGCATGATTTGAAACCATGACGGCATAGTGTTCTACCGACAGTGACCTTTGAAACTGTGGTCCCAGCTCTCTTCATGTCATTGAACAGCTCCTCCCTTGTAGTTCTGGGCTGATTCCTCACCCTTCTTATCATCAGTGATACCCCACGAGGTGAGATCTTGCATTGAGCCCCAGTCTGTGGGAGACTGACAGTCGTCTTTAGTCTCTTCCATTTTCTAACAATTGCTCCAACAGTTGATCTATTTGTACCAAGCTGCTTGGCAATTGCCCCTTAGCCCTTTCCAGCCTTATACAGGTCCACAATTTTGTCTCTGGTGTTATTTGACAGCTCTTTGGTCTTGCCCATGGTAGTATTTGGCATCTGACTGATTATGGGTGGACAGGTGTCTTTAAAGAGCTCAGACAGGTGCTACTAAGTTAGATTAATGAGTGGAGTAGAGATATACATTTTATAGGCACTGTAACAGGTCTTTGAGAGCCAGAATTCTTGCTCATTTGTTCAAATACTGACAAATGCAAGACAAATACACTCTGTAAAAATCATACAATGTGATTTCCTGGTTTTTTTAATTTATTTTTTATTCTGTCTCTCAGAATGGGAATGCACCTACAATGCAAATTTCAGACTCCTCAATGATTTCTAAGTGGGAGAACTTGCAAAATTGCAGGGTGTTCAAATACTTCTGTTTCTCACTGTATATGAAATGAGGGGCAGAGTTTTGTATGAAGCAGAAGAAAAAGTTAAGGGTTTAGGTTTTTGCTCACCTTCTTCCACAGAGCCAAGGATATCCTGTAAGTTGTAGTTCTTTCCTATAATATAGTATTATAACAGTCTGCACATGCTGGAATTTGTAGTTCTAATCTCTGTTAACCTACAATAACAGCTTGGATATGTTGAAATTGGATAGTTCTCTGATATCCTAAAATAACAGGACCAGGAGCCAGGAAGACAGAAATCTGCCTCAGTTGCAAGTTTTAGGGTGGCCAGATGTCTGGGTTTCTGTAACCTGTACTGAATTGGGGTCTCGTAGCCAGTAATATCCTGTAATTTTTACTGTATGACGTTTCTGTAGTCAGGCCTATATAGGAGCTCTGTAGCCAGGACTGCATGGAGATCCTGTAGCCAGGATTGTATGGGAGTTCTCTAGCCAGAACTATATGAGTGTTCTATAGCCAGGACTGTATGGAGTCCTGTAGATAGTAATATACGGGGGTCCTGTAGCCAAGACTGTATGCAATTCCTGGTCAGTAGCAATCTCTTGGAGGCAACCAGGAAAGGAGTTAAATATCACAAGTAGGCGCCAAGTTTGGTGAGTAAAACTATTATTCATCCAATAGATTTTCTGATTAATTTGTCTGATGCTGATATATAAATTATGGTTTCTATTCTGTGTATTGAAGTGCCTCACGGTTATGATGTCCGCCTTTTGGGCGCATGATTCCTCCCGAGACCCCTTGTGACTAGCTCTTTGAAGAGATTGCGGTGCTCCAGTGGACTCTGTGGCCCTTCTCACAGCTTACCAAGCACAGCACCATCCAGCACCACAGCAGTGCTTGGTATTGCAGCTCAGCCCCATTAACGTGAATGGGACTGAGATGCGCCTGGGTCAGGGCTGGCGGATGAACTTAACATGACTGGCCTAAGAAGGGGCCACAGTTAGTGTTGAGCAAATTGAAATTCACAAAGTGGACTATGATCTGAATTTCTGAGAAAATTAGATTTGCTACAAAGCTGAATTTACTTGTGCTTCGTGGGAACAAATCAACTTTCCCTAAAATGGAGGTAAAACAAAAACAAAAAACATACTTAAAGGGGTTGGCCTCTCTTTAAATACTCTCCACTACAGTGTGGCAGGCAGGGAAAAAATGAAGTTCCTAATATACTTCATTAAACACACCTGCCTGCTTCTCTTTCAGTTAGAAGCCGCTCCCCCTCAGCCCTGCTCTACCTTGCAGCTGAGTTCGTCCATAGCTGCACGCGACATGGAGGAGCTTGAGAGGAAGCTTGTCCATGCGCATGTGCAGTCTGCTCCTGTCAGTGGTCGGCTCCCTGCTGCCCGCTCCAACTGTGACAGGAATCAGCTGCTTGTTCCCTCTCTACATTCCTTCCTGTCAGAAGCTGGCTGCAGAAGCTACTTAGTCAATCTCCACCCCCTCCTGCACTATCGCCACACAGCCGACCCGCTAAGCCACGCCCGCCGGTTCAGTTAGGCCACGCCCCTGCAACCAACATCGAAAGCAGGACATCTAGCCAAGAACTATGATTGTGTGTGTGTGTGTGTGTGTATATATCTATACCTTTACCTCGGAGTGCTGCCTGCTTTTTGGATTATATATATATATATACAAACATCGTGTCCACATGGGTGAATAATCTTTTTTTCTATTTTCATCTAATGAGAGTGCTGTTGTTTTGCTTTATATATATATATATATATATATATATATTTATATATATATATTTATATATTTATACACAAAATATAACATACGAGTTTAATATATTTATATGTGTATATACATTGCGGTCCGCAATGCATGGGCACTGACCGTATGTGTATATATATGTATATATGTGTGTATGTATGTATATGTGTGTGTATGCATTTATGTCTAAGGGTCCAGTCACACATCCGTGTGTGTTTTGCGGATCCACGAATCCACAAAACACAGACAGCGACAATGTGCTTTCTGAATTTTGAGGACCGCACATTGCCGGCTATTGCGGACAAGAATAGGACATGTTCTATTTTTTTCAGGATCGGAATTGCGGACCCCCGGAAGTGCGGGTCCGCAATTCCGGATCGGGGCCGCACGTTGTGTGGCCCCATAGAAATGTATGGGTCCGCAATTCCGTTCCGCAAAATGCGCAATGGAATTGCGGATTTGTAAATGGAGCCTAAGTATGTGTACATATAAATATATATATATATATATATATATATATATAAGAATATACATACACATATGTGTATATATACATATTTATATACATATATTTACACACATATGTGTATACATTGCAATGCATGATCGCCGACAGCGTGTCCACTGTCTGCAGACATGAACCCATTCATTTAAACGGGGTCTGAAATCTGCATCCGACTGTACTTTTTCGCAGTGCGGAGGCATAGACAGAAAACCCATGGATGCACTCCATAGGTTTCCGATCTGTGCTTCCATTCCAGACCACACTGTATCTTTCGGATTTCAGACCCATCACTTGATACGGTGCGCACACGGCTGGTGCCTGTATATTGCAGACCCCCTGTTCACTGGCCACGATATAGGCACAGGTAGGCTATGGTCATGTGCATGAGGCCTAAAGCCATACCTCCTTCCAGTATCCGGCAGGACAGTCCCGGATTCCAGTGGCGGTCCTGGGACGGGGGAGGTATGTCGAAAATGGATCAGTTTTGCCCTAATGCATTCTGGAATAGGATCCACAGTGCATCAATTTGCCTCCGATCAGTCACCATTCTGCTTTGGAGGCGGACACCAAAACGCTGTCTGCCTGATGAAACTGAGCCAAACGGGTCCGTCCTGGCACACAATGTAAGTCAATGGGGACGAATCCGTTTTCTCTGGCACAATAGAAAACGGATCCGTCCCCCATTCACTTTCAATGGTGTTCAAGATGGATCCGTTATGGTTATAGAAGACCTAATACAAATGAATCTGTTTATGATGGATGCATGCGGTTATATTATGGTAACAGAACCGTTTTTGCAGATCCATGACGGATTCGCAAAAAACACAAGTGTGAAAGTAGCCCTGGGCACGTAGTGTCCCTCTTCCTTCTATTCTAAAGTTGGGAGGTATGCTAAAGCACTGATGAAATGACACCTAATGTGCTGTGGTCACTATGGCATCACAAGTAGGCAGAGGTGTCATGTGACTGCTCCCCTGGAGACGTGTTGCTGTGATGCATGCTGGGATTTTTACTTTCACTTTGCAGCTGCTCCGCCCACACAGCCTCATTAATGGGAGCACGCTATGCCGAATGCAGTAGAAAAATGATATATATACAGTATATCTGTCATGATACAAATTCCTCTTTGCTTTAGTTATTGTCTGGGGCACTTTATTGTTTTTTATACTTATGATGGCCAACCCATTAAACTCATCCATTTGCGTATGAATAATACAATGCGTTACAATAATACAACCGCATGCATCCGTCATGAACAGATCCAGTTGTATAATGTCTTCTATAGCCATGATGGGACGGATCAGTTTTCTATTGTGCCACACTGATCCGTCCTCATCAGGACAGATCCGTCTGGCTCCACTTCGTCAGGCAGCATTTTGGTCTCCGCCTCCAGAGCAAAATGGTGACTGAATGGAGGCGAACTGATACATTCTGAGCAGATCCTTTTCCATTCAGAATGCATTAGGGCAAAACTGATCCATTTTGGACTGCTTGTGAGAGCCCTGAACGGTTCAAAGCACCAGTGTGAAAGTAGCCTAACCCATTAAGGGTTATCAAGTTATTTCAATCAAGTATTGTAATGATTTTTATCCCTGTAAACCCTGTACATTTTTAAATTTTAACTTTTATAAACTTTTTTTTTTACCATGATTTGTTTTGTTTCCTTTTCTCCGATCAGTTTTGTGAGAAAAATTCTGTTTTCCTGCACTACAAAAACAGTTTCCTTTCAATTTTGCAGGGATAGCAGACAGCGGGAGATTGTGTATTATCAATTTACTCCTGCAATAAGTCTGTGTAGCACAAATACTAAAATGCCTTGGGTGTATTCTACCACATAAAGGGGAATAAGGATTAGGTAGCACTGCTATATAATTCACAAGATCAAGCAGTACTGCATTGCCGGAAGGACGTGCGGTTTGATACTAAATATTATTTATAGAAAACAAAAATATATTCATGCAGTATAAGGACACGAAAAGTACAACTGGCTGTGCACCTTGAAGTTAGAAAGGTTATTAAAATGGAAAATATACACGGTTGTAGGAATTCACTGAGAGGCTTGAATTTATTAGTAGAAACCAAAAAGTACCATGTTGTATAGGGGAAAATACATTATTCAATGTCTGATGTGTATTGTATACAGCACATAGATACAGTACATACCTGCAAGGCAGAAGTCATACCTGCAGTACAGGGACTTCATTTACTGTATTTTCACCAATTGGGCCTTCTGGACTACCTAACCCTCTCAAATTAGAGGTGTTTTGTGCCAAGTTTTAAAGTTCTTCCATATCCACAAGATAGGAGAAAACTAACTGTTTGGGGTGGTCTGACTTCTGGCCAGGGTTGCCAACCAGAATGGTACTTTTATCCGGATAACTTATCCCAAAATTATGGAAAGCCAACATTTTTTAAGGACAAATTGAAAACCTTAATGAGAGATAAAGATTATAAAGTGAGACATGTACATAGGTCAATCTACTGATATGACCTCATCATCAACATTTATTATGAGCTGTAAAATTATGATGATTAATACCAAAATAATCTAGTTGAATACCAGGCTCAAAAAAATCACAGACTTATCTTTTTTTTTTTTCAGGGACAAGCTAAATAGCTGCCTAAATTTCCAGAAGGTTGGCAGCCCTGCTGCTGGGACCCCACCAATCCTGAAAATGGAGGTTACTTTCCCTCATCTGATAGATCCTCAGGTTGTTGCATGCTCCTTGCCACACCATTCAGTCTCTTTGGGACTGCTGGAGATACAGAGCCCATAGAGAATGAATCGAGCAGCAGAGGACACATTCGACCTGCCACTCCATCAGATCAGGGGAACAGGACCCCTGTTCTCAGGATCGGTGGGGGTTGAATTCCCAACAATCAGTTAGTTATCCCCCTATGTGGTATATAACAGAAAATCTGAAAACTTGGCACAATCTTTTGCGGGTAGATACTTTTTTTTCTTTTTCTTTTTTGTTGAGTTTCCAGCCAAATTAGAGTTTTTAAATTTTTGCTTGTGAGTTGAAATTATATGTACAGTATGTATGATCTCTATTAATCTATCTATCTATATGAATTTTGGTCCAAGTTTGTAGTATGCTGCATATATCTGTGATTAATTTACAATACAATGAATAACTTAGATACAAAAGCATAGCAGCCAGGGTCAAAATTCCCTGCACTGTTGATAAAAATGCAGTAGAAGACTTTTTCCAATATCTGTGAAAAACGAATGCTTCTTGCCATAGTTTTCTCAGAAGCCGGAGGAACTTGTGCAGGTGATCAAGACTATCATTTTATAGCTCACAGTCAATGTTGCTAATGTGCTAGTATTCTAGGCTATACACATATATCACATATCATCTCAATGATTTCTTAGTGATTTTTGCCCATAATAAATATTAGCTGTCTGTGATTTTTTTGATGACTTGTCAAGAAGGAAGAAATAATCAAGTTGGCTGCCCTATTAGCAGCCTGTATACTTTGGTACTGTGAAACAAAATTTGGTCTATCATCCTGTGATACTTTTCTGTCCTATGTTTAAATAGGATATTATTATTTGGATTCTTTTTGTAGTCCTCACATGGTGACAGCGTTAGGCTGGCAGTGTTTCCTGAGGTTGGCAATCTATCCATTCCACAACATCGTTCAGCTCAGGTGCTAAAGTGAAAAGACAAAAAGATGTGCGATGTCATCAGCTAATTTCTGACACAGGCATGAGCCCAGTATCCCCCAGAAAATAATACACCTTACCTAGTAATAGACAGAAATCAATGCCAAGTCCTTAAATGCAGAATTGATGGCTGTGACACATTTAGCACATCTATGGTACAAGACAAAATGTTTTTACTGCTCCCTGCTGTTGTTTTTATATTGTTTTTGAACCCAGATAGCTGTGTTATTGCCAATGTAAGTCAATCCTGCTTTACTCTTATATTCTGTTCAGTAAACAGAGACTCACCTCTCGTAGACTGAAAATGACACGGCCTCATACTTATAGCCCGCTGAAACACTGGGAAACATTTTAACAATTTCTCAAGAAATCGTAATTCTTAGAGCAAATCAAAAATGTTCTTCTCCATTGAGTCTCCTAATCTACTGCAAATCAGTAGTGCACAAATCAATCTACCCAATCTATTATTACTCGCTGTTGTATCTGAGTTAACCCTTACAGCTCCTGGGCATTTTGAGCTTCAATACCAGAAACAGTTGAACCAATTTACACATTATTTTTACAGCTTTGGCTTTTTTATTTGTTGGGCTACTGATGTCATTTTGGTGTTTTTTTAATACACATATTTTAGCATTTTTAGAATATTTAGAAACATAGTTTGAAAGCATAGTAAAAACACTACATTTTAGCTTTATTTTCTGGGGGGTCTAGTGGATTGACAATTTTTGGAGGGAGTTATTTTATGCATTGATTTAAATCAACTTTTTTTTTTTTTTTTTATAATTATCCAGTAGGTTGGTGTAGGTTTTAATTATTGATGACCTATCTTTAGGATATTCTATCTGTATTAGATTAGTGGAGGGTCTTACACATTGTACCCCATATATCAGCTGTTAACATCTGCTGTAGCTGCAGCTCTGAAAGTAGGTATCAGAACTACAAAGCTACCGTATGTCCAGTAGATGGAGCTGATTGCTGCAGCATTGCTCCCATTTACTTCATGGGCAGCTGCACTGCGGTTTCTATCTCTACCCACTACACAATGCACAGAACTGTCTAGTTCAGGTGTTGACTTGTGGCAGTTACAGGAGTTGTGTAGGTGAGAACAGAGGAGGCAGATGAGATGAAAACCACTGCTGTCTTCTCCCCTCGGTCTCTGTCTGCTGAGCACCCACGTTTTGGCACCCAAATCTTTCAGGCAGCCTGCTTAAAGAGGACCTTTCACCAGAATAAAACTTCTAAACTAACTATACAGACATGTAGAGCGGCACCAAGGGACCCCCCTGCACTTACTGTTATACCTGGGCACCGCTCCGTTCTCCCGTTATTGCCTCCGGTATCTTCATAGCTAGGCTCCACCCAGGGGAACCTGCTGGCATCCCATTCTCCCATGCTGTAGCGCTGGCCAATCACAGCGCTCAGCTCATAGCCTGAGAGAGAAAAAAGCCTCTCAGGCTATGAGCTGAGCGCTGTGATTGGCCAGCACTGCAGCATGGGAGAAGGAGGCGCCGGCAGGTTCCCCTGGGTGGAGCCTAACTATGAAGATACCGGAGGCAATAACGGGAGAACGGAGCGGCGCCCAGGTATAACAGTAAGTGCAGAGGGGTCCCTGGGGCCGCTCTACATGCCTGTATAGTTAGTTTAGAAGTTTTATTCTGGTGAAAGGTCCTCTTTAAACATCATAAATAGGGGTCAGCAAATTGTTCTTCGGATTCAAGATCCAAAGTCAATTTGTTCCCCAACTTCATTTTAATGCTGTAGAAAGACCTGTCTTTTAAAATGTATGGGATGTGCAGAGGCAAAATTTGTTAAATCTAATGTCTTGCGAGACTTCAGTGAATAACTTCAGTCTTCGATTCTACAACTTTATAAACAATTTAAAACAGACAGCTCTCCATAGATCCATCTTGGATCCGAAGCACAATTCACTCACCCCTAGTCATAAATGAACATTAGTTTATCTCTATGCTGACCACCCGCTGACTATATACATCCAAGTGGTCTTCATATACAGTATCTCTGCATGTACGTTTCTAAACATCTTTGTGTAGACACAGCTACATGTAACTCATATATATTTATATACAGCGCTTAAAGGGGTATTCTCATCTTGCTACTTCATCCTCAATTGCAGTCAGCTAGCTGTTCACTTCCTGGTTTTCTGCAGCTAAGGCTGGGCGGAGCTTAGGCAGCTAGAGTGAAGGCCGGCCACACCTCCTTATGACATCACACTGAGAGCTGAGTCCTGCGTGCTAGTTCATGTGGATAGTATCACTCATCAGTCTGGCAGCCTGCAGTGTGTGTCAGGCCCCTCCCCGTGCTGGGGAATCATCAGAGAGCCATGTGAAGTGAGCTCAGTGCACAGTAACATGTGGCTGTTCTGCAGTTTTACACACAAAATCTCGGTCTGATCTTTTACAAACCCATTTTGTGCATCAAAAACTATAATTCCATATTATACATTAGCTCAAAAGCTTGACCAACCCCCACCCACCAGCACTGATGCAGGTTTGTTTCCATTATAGCTGTACTCCAGTTGTGTATAAATCTTACACTATGTATCTTTATAGATGCATACACAGCTCAGCTACATGTGTCTTCTCCAGTCCCCTAACATCACTTATGCTGAATGGCTTCCTATACAGCCCTGCTACATCTTTATTCTACTCCCCCACTAGCACTGTGTCTGAAAAGCTTCATATACAGCTCTGCTACATCTGTTTATCTCTTCAACCAGCACTGTGTCAGAACAGCCGTATATTCAGCTCTGCTACATCAGTTTCTCTCTTTCACCAGCATTGATGCTGACCCAAAACATATACAGCTCTGCTACATCTGTCTATCCCCTTCCCCACTAGAACTATGGCTGAACAGCAGCATATTTAGCTTTGCTACATCCATCAGCCCCCAAGTGCCTCCATAAGCCCCCATCAGCCTCCATAAGCCCCCATCAGCCCCCATGTGCCTCAAACAGCCCCCCATTTGCCTCAAAAAGCCCCCATGTGCCTCAAACAGCACCCCATGTGCCTCAATAAGCCCCCATTCAAATAGCCCCCCAAGGGCCTCCATAAGCCCCCATTCAAATAGCCCCCCAAGTGCCTCCATAATCCCCCATTCAAATAGCCCCCCAAGTGCCTCTATATGCCCCCCAAGTGCCCCCATCTGCCCCCCAAGTGTCTCCATCTGGCCCCATGTGCCTCATACAGCCCCCATGTGCCTCAAACAGCCCCCAAGTGCCTCCATAAGCCCCCATTCAAATATCCCCCCAAGTGCCTACCTATGCCCCTATTCAAATAGCCCCCAAAGTGCCTCCATAAGCCCCCATGTGCCTCAAACAGCACCCCATGTGCCTCCAAGCCTCCATTCAAATAGCCCCCCAAGGGCCTCCATAAGCCCCCATTCAAATAGCCCCCCAAGTGCCTCCATAAGCCCCCATTTAAATAGCCCCCCAAGTGCCTCTATATGCCCCCAAGTGCCTCCATCTGCCCCCCAAGTGTCTCCATCTGGCCCCATGTGCCTCATACAGCCCCCATGTGCCTCAAACAGCCCCCAAGTGCCTCCATAAGCCCCCATTCAAATAGCCCCCCAAGTGCCTCCATATGCCCCCATTTAAATAGTCCCCCAAGTGCCGTCATAAGCCCCTATTCAAATAGCCCCCAAAGTGCCTCCATAAGCCCCCATTCAAATAGCCCCCCAAGTGCCTCCATCTGCTCCCCAAGTGCCTCCATAAGCCTCCATTCAAATAGCCCCCCAAGTGCCTCCATAAGCCCCCATTCAAATAGCCGCAAGTGCCTCCAAAAGCCCCCATTCAAATAGCCCCCATGTGCCTCCATCTCCCCCCAATCAAATAGCCCCACAAGTGCCTCCATCTGCCCCCATTCAAATAGCCCCCCATGTGCCTCCATCTGCCCCCATTCAAATAGCCCCACAAGTGCCTCCATCTGCCCCCAAGTGCCTCCATCTGCCCCCCAAGTGCTTCCATCTGCCCCCAAGTGCCTCCATCTGCCCCCAAAGTGCTTCCATCTGCCCCCCAAGTGCCCTAAACAGCCCCCCAAGTGCCTCCATAAGCCCCTATTCAAATAGCCCCCAAGTGCCTCCATCTGCCCCCAAGTGCCTCCATCTGCCCCCCAATTGCCTCCATCTTCCTCCCAAGTGCCTCCATAAGCCCACCACGTGCCTCCATCTGCCACCCCAGCGCCTCCATAAGCACACCATGTGCCTCCATCTGCCACCCCAGCGCCTCAATAAGCCCACCATGTGCTTCTATTTGCCACCCCAGCGCCTCCATAAGCCCACTATGTGCCTCCATCTGCCACCCCAGCGCCTCCATAAGCCCACCATGTGCTTCTATTTGCCACCCCAGCGCCTCCATAAGCTCACAATATGCCTCCATCAGCAGGCACCTACCAAACTTTTCTTCTCCCAGTCACGTCCGCTCTCCTGCGTGCTATGATCCTCTCTCCCCAGCTCTGTATCAGACGCGGTGTGAATGAAGAACTGCGCATGCGCGGCCGGCAGTGTGCGCGCTCATGAGAAAAAGACTGGCCGTCTGGGTGAAAATAAGGTCCTGTCTGCGCAAGCGTGGCCCATAGATGCGGCTCAGGAGCGGACCGTATCTATGGGAAACCAAAGGTAAACTATGGAAACTCTGAATGGAATTATTTGAAAAATGATGGAGGGCATTAGTTTAATCATATTACGCGTAGACTTTTTGAATAAAAGATTACCTTTATTGGTAACATTGGAGTATTGAGCTTTTTTCCTGCACCAGCGCCACCAAGAATGGTCTGAATTTTTCTTGTTTTTATAGTATATATCATATTAAATATGATCTTGAAGATGAGAATATCCCTTTAATAAGAAATTGGCAATCACTTTCTCCTCTGTTTAAGCATTTCATGTGATCCAGGGTATCTGGAGTCTTCGAAAGCTACTAGTTCTTAGCCAAACCAGATCAGCTCTGTAGTTAAGGTTGTACAGCTCTGTACAGCCTCTCGGGTGGCTTTTTCCCCCTGCAACTAGGGCTAATATGTCAGCCCCAGTTGTGGGAGAAATCAGCAATACATTTTTTATTTATTTTATGCAATGTTAATTGTACCCCAAAGGTCTTGAGTGATCAAATAAGGGGATTGGGGTGTAAAAAGTGTAAAAAAAAATGCCACCACACACCTCACAACAGCTCCTAGCCCCACCCCAAAGACCATAACCCAAACATATATCAAAATGACCATTATGAAAAGGGGGCATCATTTTTTTTTAAGTTGCATGTTGTGATAGTAACAAAAAATGCTAAAGTGTTTTTGTGTGTGTTGCTAGTTATAAAAAAATAAAAACAGACAATACTAAAATGAAGGACTTTTTTTTTCTTCTGAAAATATCAGATCTTAGACAGAAATGGCTAAAACAGATGCCAAATGTGCATAAGTGAGCATAACGGATGCTTAAAATGCAGGATCCATTTCATCCTTTATTTTGTGTTCTTTTGACGGATCAGAAATAAACGGTGATGTGAACCCCACCTAATACAAACCCTTAAACAAGACAAAACTAATTAGGTACATAGTAGTCTTGATACTATTACAAAAAAAAATCATTTGTATCTTTCATGTGATGCTTTTTTTGAAAGTGCATTGTCCTTTTTTCAGCTTTTTCATAAACGTCATTGTGTGTGCATTGCACAGGAGTATTTTATACAATATACTATACGTGGAGAGCTCTACCATCTGTCTGTAGCTGAACATTAATCCAGAGCTAGCTGGAAAACACTCATTTGGTTGTAAAGTACAGTCATATTGCCTTTACTTACTAAAGATTATCCATGACTAATATCTTAATCCATATAAACAGAACTGCAGTGTAGCACATTTTAACCATTCCTTCTTCTTATACAGACCTCATGCTCCCTAGTCATTCATGTAGATTTATATCTAGAATGCTATCAGTACGTTTATTAAGAGTCAAAATACAGAAAACAAAACAAATTGCTAAACTGGTAACTATAATTCATATGTTATCATGATTTCTGGGACAACTCTACAAATGATTACAACAATTTGTGATCCAGTTACTTATTCCTTGCAGTCCCTAAGTCAATCACTGCCCCCTAAGGTCCATATAGGCATATCATAGCATATCAGTTTTGTCTGGAGTTTTTCTTTAAGGCCTCTTTCACACGGGTGTCAGTTTTTTTGCCCGGATAAGAGCCGGGTGCGTTGCGGGAAAATGCGCAATTTTCCCGCGCGAGTGCAAAACATTGTCATGCGTTGCACTCGCGTGAGAAAAATCGCGCATGTTTGGTACCCAAACCCGAACTTCTTCATAGAAGTTCGGGCTTGGGATTGATGTTCTGAAGATTGTATTATTTTCCCTTATAACATGGTTATAAGGGAAAATAATAGCATTCTGAATACAGAATGCATAGTAAACCAGCGCTAGAGGGGTTAAAAAAATAATAATAATAATTTAACTCACCTTAGTCCACTTGATCGCGAAGCTGGCATCTCCTTGTGTCTCCTCTGCGCTGAGCGGCTGAACAGGACCTGGGGTGAGCTGCTCCATTAAATACAGGTTAAGGACCTTCGATGACGTCACTCCGGTCATCACATGGTACGTCACATGATCTTTTACCATGGTGATTCACCATGGTAAAAGACCATGTGATGACCGGAGTGACGTCATCGAAGGTCCTTAACCGATATTTAATGGAGCAGCACACCCCAGGTCCTGTTCATCAGCAGAGGAGACACAAGGAGATGCCAGCTTCGCGATCAAGTGGACTAAGGTGAGTTAAAAATGTTTTAATTTTTTTTAACCCCTCTAGCGCTGGTTTACTATGCATTCTGTATTCAGAATGCTATTATTTTCCCTTATAACCATGTTATAAGGGAAAATAATAATGATCGGGTCTCCATCCCGATCGTCTCCTAGCAACCGTGCGTGCAAATCGCACGGCATCCGTACTTGCTTGCGGATGCCATCCGATTTTCACACACCCCATTCATTTCTATGGGGCCTGCGTCACGTCGAAATCGGACAATATAGAGCATGCTGCGATTTAAACTGAACGCACAAGTGATGCGTTAAAAACAACGCTCATGTGCACAGCCCCATAGAAATGAATGGGTCAGGATTTAGTGCGGGTGCCATACGTTCGCCGCACGGATCGCACCCGCACGGAAAACTCGCCCGTGTGAAAGGGGCCTAAAGGGAATGTATCCCTACATGTAAGGCCTCATGCACACGACAGTTGTTTTTTGCGTCCGCAAAAAAAAAAAGGATACGCCATCACTAAATGAATACCCATCCTATCCGCAAGAAAAACGGAACGGAGGCCGAGAAAAACAACTGTTGTGTGCATGAGGCCCAAGTAAGAAGCTCAGATCTTCAACAAATGCTAAGGGTTATCTCATTTCATAAAATTGTTCATAAGGTTTATCTAAGCCTCCAAATCATTTCTGCTGCCTAGGTAAATTATTCTTGATATACTCCACATCATGGAGGGGAAGTACCTCATCATGTGATGCTTTTAAGGCCAATTGTGAGAGGCAGGTTTGTTTCTTTGCCATGTATTTGCTAAAAAGTTTACATGAATGTGACTGGCCACTTCTCCTGTTGACTCTTTAGGCATAATTTGTTTTGCCAACATTTTGATGAAACTTTTCTATTCTGTTCATTACAAAACAAAAGGGACTTAAGATATGAATCTTTCTAACAATTTAAGTTTGCATTTCTGTCTCTGTAATTGAAAATTCACTTTATCGCTAGTATTTATTTCAAACTAATTCAATCCCAAATGTGCATTTCCTACCTTTTCTTTTGACTCAACCAATTTTTTTTACAATTTTTTTTACAATCTTTTTAGTTTTGTTTTTTTTAAACATGGGTTTGTGCTACTGTGTCATGAGATTTGTGTCTATGTGCCACCACCCAGTGGGTGTGATTTCATTTACAGTCTGTTAAACATTTACTAGCAATGTTGTCTTAGTTTTTTTCAGTGCTCATCACCACCCTTTTCTAAGTAATAATAATATATTTTAATGATCTACCAAGAATAGTGTAGTGCAATGTATGCTATGAGCACCACCACTATATTACATTATCATTATACCTACAGTATATTACCAAAACATAGACCCTATGGACATAAATGTGGACCTAAATAAGTATGATGGGGATAGACATACCATGATGTAGCCCCAACCTACTATCGGCATTAATAATATAAGTTTTTTTATATGGCAGATTGGCTTTTTGGACCCCATGAAAGAGCAACTGCTGCCAGCCACCACACATTGTCAAGAGCTATATTTAATTTGCGACTAATTATAGTTTAAATTGGTTGGCCACTTTCTGGTTACTGTTTACCAATGTATTTATAAGATTATTATACAGCACTTACTAATCAAACCTTTTTTTTTTTTATTGTGTACCATTTTCAAAATTTCATAAGGTATGTCCCCTTGTCTTTTGCCATGTCTTTTGTGCTGTCTGCACATAGGTTTTGTCCAGGCAAGGCAATTTCCTCTTGAAGCATTCTGGTTCTCTTGCTCGTGTGCTCTGGTGCTCGAGTAGAACACTTCCTGATGCTCAGGTGCTCTACAGACACTAGGTACCCCCTACTCTGAAGAGGGGAGGGTGTCGGGACTCTAGTTCGGCATAGGAGTTCCTGCTCTGACTCCATATATAGCTAAGTCCATATATGGAATCAGTGCTTGGGGACACCCAGTGTATTTAAATCAAATTTAGCCTCTATTTCTGAAAAGTTTCTGGTGGGATTCGAACTCTGGCAGGATTTTATTATAATTTTATTAAGTAACTGGCCATGCAGCTCTATAGTGTAGTGGTTAACATTCTTGGCTGTAATGTAGAAGGTTGTGAGTTTGAATCCCACCAGAAACTTTTCAGAAATAGAGGCTAAATTCGATTTAAATACACTGACTTGAACAAACGCAATATTCGGCCTAGCATAGCGATGCTCGAGCCGAACTGGTGTTTGGCCGAGCATGTTCGCACAACACCACTGATGAACTAGAAAGGAGCCATCCTATTGAAGTGAATGGGGATGGTGATTATACCTGCTTGCTAATGCAAGAAACAGTGCCTTTAAACATGCTTATGTAGTAAAGCTAGGAACATAACTAAGCCATCCTCACATCTGTAATTTGCTCTTTCAGGCTAAAAGTCCCTTGTCAGAGCAAACTACGTGATGACTACTCTAGGCTAGAAAATGCTCCTCTTGATTTCTGGGAAAAAAATATATATCTGAAAATGATCATGACTAACATCTGCTGGAATCAGATAGGAAAGCTAATTTGAATGTCTTTCCTAGAAACCTAGAGGGTTGCTCTCTCTCTCTCTTTCTCTCTCTCTTGGTTCGCTTATCTCTAGTTGGGAGTTTAGTGTACTGTGTTTTGAAGAAGCTGAGTGATTTGACTGGTCACATGACCCTCCATCCACAGCCATTTTATGAAAAAGTTTTCTGTGTGAACAGCACAAAAAACTTGGTATACATAGTTATCTCACAAACACATTGTTCATTAGTGTCCAGAAAGGGGCCAACCCCTTTAAGTATATCAGATTTTTTATAAAGCCTTGTTGATATCCCCTTTTTAGCAGTTTAGGCCCTTGTCTTTCCCTTGCAGAGCACATATATTAGCTTTATAGCATATAATAAAGACACTGATTGTTGCATTATTTTACATTTCATTCCTAAAACCTTCTGCACTATACATATTTTTGTCATAATCTCAGTAATGTTCCTGCAAAGATCTATAGCTCCTTAGACATCTCTTTGAAAAACACATTGACCGGTATCTTTATACTGTGGTTGTGTTTTTAGTATTCATTTCAGTTTCTCCTCGTAAAGTAGGGACATATTTATCATGTTACTGTGTTTTATGTTTTCTACATACTTCACAAGGCTCTCTACATCCCATCTCTTCTATGATGCAATTTCGACAAGTGCAAAGTACTTAACAATGACAATGACCAGTTATATTAAGCACTGTAGAGTCCAACAAATCTTTGCTGAACGGAGTCAGTGTAGTAAGCAGAAGGTTTTCTTATTACTTTTGATCATTTGTGCTTTCAAAAAGATTTACTTTGTAGTGCCTTCAAACATCATGTCAATGTTTACCATCTTTGATGTAGAAGTCCTTTGTAGTTCAAAACCCCATTCAGTGTTGCAGTGCTCTAGGTAGTAAGATTCCTAAAGGTGATGTTTAAATAGATTTGATAAGAAAATAGCTATAGGAATTGCACTGGACAGAAATGTGTAGTATCAGGTTTAACATTCGTGAAGGCCATGGTTGAGATAAGTGAAGGTCATTGAAACTATACTACATAGTACAATCTTTGTGCTTCCTGAATATCTTATTACCAACGCATGGTCAGTCATAGAGTACTAGCCTACTTCTTAGATAAACTTTCCAAAATATAGTTGACTCAAAGGGTATTCTGGTCAGAAACATAGGATAGTTACAGTATAACTGCACAATGCTCCGCTATTTGCATTGATGCAATAGACTTTGAATAGATTGGCAGGGCACATGCTTCACCAACAGCAACTTATTTTGGGTGGGGGAAGTAATAGAGGACACTAACTTCTGTGGTACGGTAGTTATAACCTGTCCAGAGAATAGGTAATGATTACTTACTGGACAGAATACTCTTTCAAAAAGCTCTAGTCCATTCCTACAAGTAAACATTAGTAGAGTCAGACATGTATCATTATAATCAGTTATAAGATTTGGGCACATATGCTGTACAGTGAAGCCTGGTTTATTGCAATGAATCTGGGAGGCATTATAGAAATAAACACGGTGTTCTTCAGACAAACAAATATACATGTATGGTGGAAGTCCAGTATATAAAGACGGCAAGTGCAAGCGCTGTAGATGCCATAACCACCTGGTTTTTGCTGTTTTACATAGCTGTGACCTGGGGGTAATGTCTCAGTTTGGCTGTAATGCTGTTTTCAGATATTTAACCCCACAGACACTGTGGTAAAATGTGACCACAGCATCTGGGAGCCCTAAACCCAGGAGCCCGGCACTTCCTGGCCCGAGCTGCCTTCCCCTGACTGAGGCCAATTACTAGTATATTCCAATGCAGGTCTGTATTTGGCAGTGCTGCATTGGAATATATTGAATTCAGTATTTTACTGCATAGATATACAATACAGAATACAAGATGTTATTCAATGATTACATGTTACAGTCACTTAGGGTGACAAAACTAGTAAATACATTTTTTTAGAAAAATGTTTAAGTATAAAAAAGTACAAAAATTCTAATCATCCTCTTTCCCTAGAATAAAAAGACAAATATATAAACAAAAAATGAAGCATAATGGACATCCCTGCATCCCAAAACACTTGTACTAATAAAATATACACTAATCACAAAAAGTTAGGGATATTTGGCTTTCAGGTGAAATTTCTGGAAAACGTAAAAAGTTCACTGCTCCAGTGATATTATGACATGATAGTAGGGCATTTAAGTAAAATCATGCAATGGTGATTTCCTCATCTCAAACTATTTATTAAAAGACAAAAGCCATCAACAGTGGTAGGTATACCCCCGCAAAAAATGTCAATGTCTCAATAACTTGGCATGTGGCATTGGACATCAATTACAGCTTGACAACGACGTCTCATGCTGTTCACAAGTCAACTTATTGTCTGCTGAGGCATGGCATGTCACTGTTCTTAAAAAGCAGCCCTCAGGTCATTGAGGTTCTGGGATACAGAGTTACAAACCTCTACATGACAAATCAGCTGATCACAAAGGTTTTCAATGGTATTGGAGAAAGTGAAGGCCACTCCATTTGAGGTAGCATAGTCTGCAGCAGCCATTCCCTAATAATGCAACCTCAATAAGCTGGCACATCATTGTCCTTGAAGATGAAATTAGGCTTGTGTTGTTCATGCACAATAACTGGATTAATGATGAGGGCTTGTCACTGTACCTTAGGGAAGTTCTGTATCGACTAGACACACCTGCTTACACTGTAACACCGCCACCACCACCACCACCACCAAAGGCTCTTCTGGTGGCAACAGTGGCTAATGCATAGCGCTCTCCTTGACATATCCAACATTGTTCGTCAATTCTGCTCAGGGTGAATCGACTTTCATCAGCAAACAGTACTGAGGCCCATTGGTTCCTCGTCCATCGTAGATGCTCCCCGGCCCATGCAAGACCATGACACCTGTGTCTGGTGGTTTGTTCAGGTATCCTTGCAGGTCGTCTAGAACGTAGACCACACAAATATAAATTGTTTCAAGTGGTCTGACATGACACTTGGGTGCCTCTCACCTCCCTTGAATGTGCCTGGAGTTGTGTGGCATTCAACATCTGGTTCCGCAGGGCATTTTTCACAATGAAGTAGTCATAAGTGTGAGATGTGGCCAAAGGATGTCCACTTCTATGCCTTTCTCTGACTCTTCCAGTCTCTCTGTATCTCTGTTGCAACCTGCTGATGGCCACTGCAATCTGAGAACATCCTGCTAGAAACCTTGCAATGGCGATGCATTATTGATCAATTGTTAGTTGTCGTCTTGGTCTCATGATGTCAAAATGTAAACAGCATGATGAGGAGGACTGTTTAAATACAAATTCTAATAAAACAGGAAATTTATTGGGTGATTCATGGATCAAACACATGTTGTTAATTTTTTCCATTAAGCTCCTTCTTAGAGAAAAGCAAGTTTTGCAGAAAGTAATGAAACATTAAAACAGTTTATACACATTGGACATTTAAAACTTTAGAGAAGGTCACATTAAATTCACCTGTAAAGGTTAGAGTGCCTTTTAGATTCATCCTGAAATTTCTCCCAAAGTAAAATATCCCTAACTTTTTGTAAGTAGTGTAAAAATATTTATTCCATATGGTGAATGGTTTTGTCACAAGACGGGGGTGGGGAAAGGTGCAAAACTGACTCCACCCACACCTCTGTCCCTGCCTACTTGCACTTACCCGTCCTAGGTAATGAAGTGCAACTGGGCGGCGATCCCTTACCTGAATAAGTGCGGTAGAGGCAAACAAGACAGACAAACACAGAGTAGTCAAGCAAGCAAGGTCTAAACCAGGAGGTCAAGGCGGTACCAGGGGGCAAGCAAAAGCCAAGTCAGAACACAAACCAGGAGTAAATACCAGGAGAAGCAACCGGACACAAGAAGCAAGCAAGGGCGAAGTAAAAAAACAAGCCGATATTCAAAACAGGACTATCACAGAGGAAGATACACTCAGACTACTCACAGTAACCATGGGAGCGGAGGACGCCGGCCACACTAAGAAGGCGTGCGCGGCCAGTCCTCCCCGCCCCGCGTTGCTCTGGAGACGAGGACATAGCTCCGAACTTATCGCAGGGCGCCGGCGGCACTGAAGGAAAGGAGCGCAAAGCTGGCGCCCTGTGACAGGTTTAATGGGAAAAAATTGCAAAACTGACAATTTGCTATTTTTTGTTACTTCACCCCCAAAAAATGTTAATAAAAAGCAATTAAAAAGTCATACAAACTCCAAAATGGTATAAAAAAAATATAGATCATCCTGCAAAAAAAAAGATCCCTCTCAAACATAACTATGAAGAGTGCCGATGAAAAGAAAAAAAAAATTTTTTACAAAGTTATTTCATTATTAAATTACTACAACTTATCCTGCAACAAACAAGCCCTAATTAGCTATGTGAATGGATATTGTGTCTAAGACCGTCCATGCACAAGGTAAAGTTGTTTGCTGAACAAGATTTTTTGTCCAACGGCACCTCATACAAATGGCTGCTTGGCTCAACCAAGCAAGCATATGCTTTCAGTAAGATGTGTGGAAAAAGGCACTGTCAGACTCTTTTCCTCAAAAACAACTGCATCAGGTAGTTGAAATTCCCATCAGGGGAAAGTCAGGAGACCCCCACCTCATACAGATTAGAAGGTTGGCCCACCAAAATTCCAGGCAGGCTTAAGAAATGAATATCCTATGATTTTCATCATATAAAAACAAGAATGAAAATTCTGGAAAAATAACTTCTTCAAGGCAAGGTAAAATTTAAGAGTCCTCAGTGTATTATACCTTTAAATGGCAATTAACCAAAGACACTCCTTTAATTGCAGACTAAATCTTTGTTTTAACCAGATTCATTAACAAGTTTATAGTTAACTGAGGTCTCATCTAACTTTTCTCAGGGGGTACACGCAGGTCTATTACCAGCTTACCTGCATTTTTCTTGGTAGAAACAAATTGTTAGAGATGAAAGGTTTCTTCAAGATTGTCCTGTAATTAAGAAAGGTACATACAAATTGTTTTAGAAATGGGGCAGCAAATGAGGACGCTTTAAAGGAATATTGAGCCAAGTGTCTCACTATATGAATGCAGTCTGTGGCACTCGAGTTAATCACGCAGTGAAAGAGATGATATAAAAGGACTTCATTGATTTATTTATTGAATCTTTCGTCTCTGGAAGCCTCTTGGACTGATTATCACACCAAGAATTACAGCTTTGCATATAAACAATTTAGAAATGCAGATTAAATGTGCGTTATGAATGTTATTTACCCAGAGGACACAACTGATTTGACAGGAGATATACTGTATGTTTTCATAATGGTGAGATACAGAAAGTATGCCGCTGCTATCTCCTATATCCTTTATTCTACCATATTGGTTATATTAGCGCTCCAGCACATTCTAATTTATCACCCAATTGGAAAGTGCTTTATAGTGGCAATGATTCAACCCCCAGTGATTTAAAGAACAACATAGTAATACAAATTAAAGCTTCTTACCTCACAGTATTCCTTTATTTCTGCACACCTTATTTATTTATTTTCAGAATTGTATAGATGTCAGGTCACAAAGGATAATATTGTAGTTTTGTTGGAGAAATAATGTATATTATCAGCGATTTATTTCATTGTTGGCTACAAAGACATGCATAGTATTATCAGTTATGTGCTGTCTTCCAAGCAATATTCTACAGGACGAGAATTGTGTTGCTGTACGATCAATCTTGGTTATTTGGGCTAAGTTTAGGAAAACAGCTGCTAAGGTAAATACTGAAGGCACACTAATACCAAGTGAATGTTTACGTATTTCTAGAAAGTTCAGTAGTAGTTTAGTCCACCACCTATACAGTAGGTCAAGATTTTACTTTTCCAACCTAATTTTAGGTTTTGGCAATTATACAAGAGGAGTTACAGCCAAATGTGGAAATATCTTACTGAACTTTTTTTTTTTTAGGGTCTTCCTACTTGCATTGGGTTCAAAGAAGCTTTCCAATGCATCACAGCAAAAATAGTTCAATCTGTACCTCTACTCTTGAAGTCAAAGTGCCAGAGACCTAATAGAAGTTCAAACGGCTCGATTATAATTAACACTATAATCAACAAGGGCCAACATTATCCCCTTGGATCTGTCAGACATTGGATCCCTTACAGGGTCATGACTTTTTTCATATATGGAAGCCATGACACTAGTTGAAAACTGTTTCAGAAATATATACGATACTAATGCAAACAAAGTCTATCCAATCTTCTTTATTTTTTAAGGATTATTATTATTATGATTATTATTATTTAATGCAAACTAATAATAATAATAATACTATGACTAGTATTTTTTTATCTATTATGTCCAAAATCGAGTGATAGCTATCTTAGGTTAAGGCACTGTTCAACCAAGCATCATTACTTCACCTTACAAATGAGCCATGACAGCTAAGCTACATCTCTCTAAATTTGATACCGGAGACTCCTGATGCACCCCATTGTCTGTACTGGAGTGTTTTGAGACTCTATCAAGGTTCTAATGCTTTTGACCAGTACCCTGAAGTTGTGCTACTTATGCCATCAAAAATACCAGAAACCCACAAGGAAACTATTAACTCAAGTGTGTACAGAACTTTATCCTTTAGAGGACCATGTGATTTTCTATTTTTGCATTTTCATTTTTAACTCCCAGCCTTCCCAGAGCTATAACTTTTTATTTTTCCATTCACATAGCCTTAATTCCAAATAAAACAGCAGAAACCTGGCAGCTATGGTGCAAGCTGCACTTGTGAGCTGGCACCTTCTTTAAAGTGCCGACTTCCACCGTACATGTATGATGGAGGTCGCCAAGGGGTTAAAAACATGTAGTGCCTGGTACTCCAAGAAAAAGTTTGTTCCGAGGTACTACCATTCTTTCATTAGAAAAAAAAAAAACAGTTTATAATGTTTTCGCTAAGGGTTGTAGCAGGTCCCAGCATTTGGATAGCTATCAATTTTGAAGTGATGACCTACCATATACTATGAATATGCTGAGAAACCTATTTATTGTCACTCTACTTTCGAAAAGCCAAGTAAATACTGTTGTAAACATCAAGTGAAAGGCAGCCCTAGCAATTTTGAATATCTGCTATAAAATTTTATTTTTCGTGTGTAAGAGCACATCAGACAATGTCAATATGTCAAACATTACCACAAAATTGTTGACAGCTAAGAGCTTTTTTAGCATTACATGGTGATGACTAGTGTCTCAATATTCTCATTCAGGGGAGTTCCTCTGAGCTAGCTCAACACCTTCAATAACTGTAACTTTGCAAAAAGCTGAAAATACATAAAGTGCATTAAGCATATACTGCACATCCACATATAAAGAAAACTGTATTCTGATTCCTTTGTGCTGTAGTTTTACCTGTAAACTACAGGCAACACATTCTGATAATACAACAAATATTGCCAAGTTCCAACTGACTAATTCAGTTCTACTATATCTGTAGCTGTCAAGAGTTTAAACTCCACTGCAACAACACAGGAAATCGCAAAATGTGTTAAGTGCCAAATCCAAGGCCCTCAGCAAATGTATTTTTGATCTAGAAGTGAAACAAAGAAGTCATGTACAGAATTGATTGCCTTCTGTTTATTTCCCAGTGCTGTGTTTCCACTTGATTTTTGTATGTGTGTCGACCTGTAGCATGCTTGTGCTTTACATTCTGCTTTGTAACTTCCATGCTCATGTCAGTTATATATTTTCTGATTCTTCCTTTAGTAAGCCAAGGGCAGTTCCCAGCCACACAGAATGTGACAGCTATCGAAGGAGGAACGGTGAACTTAACTTGCCGTGTTGATCAAAATGATAACACCTCCCTCCAGTGGTCAAATCCTGCTCAGCAGACCCTATACTTCGACGACAAAAAAGGTAATTGTATTTTATCATTAGAAATGCTCCATGCTATGTTGTACTTTTGGCTTAAAATAATTTTATTCTCCACCATACTATGCAATGTGCCTATAATACACTGGTATATTTTAATCCTTACTTTCTATTCTGATATCTCCAACAAATACGGAGAAGGTTTCTGACTGTCGAGATGTACATGAAAAGCCTTTTTCTGTGAGGCTTTGTAGGTCTTATGAATAGATTCTTCACCGAGCTTTAGTTGAGAAATTCCTTAGCTGATGCTAGGAATATACCTCATAGAGAGAGTTTGTACTCTGGTCTAACAATAAGCTTGGTGGTTAAGATTGTGGTCTTTTTCTCTGTCAGGAAGAATTGGGAATTCTGCTGTAAGTGTTAAATGAAAAGCTGACATGCACGTTGTAGAATGCCCGAAGGCCTATAGGCTCTGACAATGTGAGAAATGTTAGGGTAACTTAGATAGACTTAGATTTCAGTATATCCACTCTTCTCTACCAGGCCAGAACAGAATGGTGAGTTTTAATACTGATTTCCCATGAAGTCTAGAGAGAGAGAGAAAAAATAGCAAACTCCCATTCATTTTAGCCAAACGGTTTGCACATGAAATTATTCCATTAAGGATTTTACAAGAAGCAGCATGGAATATGCTGGAAAGTTGATTTGGATCATTTATATGATGAGGTAAAATGGTGCTAATGTGTTTCTTCTCAACATCTGAGAGTTTGCACATATTCACACACTTCCTTTGCTTTTTGTAATGAGCTGTCAACACTGATATTTGAATTTGAATGTTATCAAGCATTTTGACTAAAGAAAATATTTTCCATTGAGTGGATGTTTCCAATAATAACACATTCAATTCTTCTTAGACAACCATGATAGGTTGTACTGTAGGATCTCCATGGAGACCTTTTAAGTTCCTCTAATAGTTTTTTTTTTGTAAAATCCTTAAAGGGAACCTGTCAAGTTCAACACAGAGCCCGATCTTTGAGCTCAGGTTATAGAGCAGGAGGAGCTGAGCAGAATGATGTATAGCTTTGTGTAAAACGATTCAGTATAACTTGTAATTCATTCATTTAAATTCCTTCTCATTTGGGCTAAAAAGTCTAGTGGATGGGCCTATCCATGATTGACAGTATTCCTTGTATAAATGTGCATACACAGTGATTAGGACTCCCTATAGGATTCCTAAGTCAAAATAAATAGTAATAGTAGTCTTATCAGTTGCAGTGTTATTATAATGTATTCAGGCTCCACATTATTACAGAGTTGTCTAGGACTACTAATATTTGTGGCCTGTCCTTATGATAGGTCATCAATGTCAGATTGGTTGTGGTCCAAGTCCCAGTAATTCACGCAATCAACTGTTTGAAGGGGCTGTGGTGCTCAGGTGAGTACTGAAGCCTCTTCACTGTTTACCAGGCATAGTGCCAAACACATGGGTGCTATAAGGAATTTCAAGGGCCTATAAAGGAAAACCACTTGGCCAAACTCATATTCATAGCTTTAACCACCATAACTTTTTTGTAGCAGTCATATATTTTTTTTCCTTCTGTCAGGCCATTTTCCCATAAACATGAGTAAGATTTCTGTCTACATTTTCATTTATTCAGTTTACCAATCACAATAAATAATGTATTCAATTCAATTTTATGGGTTATTATGAATACAGGAATATGAAAAAAATGTTTTGCATTAAATTTCAAATATTCATCACAAAACAAAAAAGAAAAAAAAAACTCTAGCACTCTCCCAAAATACAGGTACTTACCTTCAGAAATGTCTTTTCTGCCCCTTTTTACATACACAGGTTTTTTCATAGAGATACACCAATTTACCCTATCCACAAACTCTTAATATGTTGGAGGATACTTCCATAGGCAGTGATGTGCAATACGTTTTCTATATAGAATACCTCAAAACATTTAAACAATGCAAATTATGGCACATTTAAGTCCTACTCTACTCCTAATGGTAATGAGTAAATGACTATAAAAAAAAATCCTTAGCATGCCTCTTTTAAAATGATTAGGGAGAAACCTCTTCTATTGTGAGACTTGAGGGAAAAACTCACAAAACTAGAATGGTTCACAGTTATGATATTAGGACTGTGTCTCAGCTTCTAAATATAAATTAGAAGGATCCCATTCATTGAAAACAGAGATCTTGATGATGATAAGAAACTGAAGCATAACATTGCTACAAAGTTGTAGAACTTTTCATTATATAATAATTAACTGTCTGTTTTGGCAATGGGCATTACCTTGGTAGTTCCCTGGTATTCACCCTTTAACCTCTATACATAGATCTAGATTTCACTGCAGGGAATGCACCAGGCCACTACCTCTTGTAGTAGTCTCTGTGTGGTTGTCAGCTAAAAAGAGGCACCAGTGTGTAGCACTGAAGATAAGGTACGATTTCAATAGTCAAAGACTATAATTCCTGTTTCTGGCCTTTTCTCTAGTTTTTTTCTTGCTAAAATATAACTTTTATTTTTCTTTTAATAAACAATATAGCCACAAAAAAACATATAGATTTAAAACTCGATATGAAGGGCAAATTGTTAGGGGGCTATAGGCTTAAAACCCACTGCTCATCTATGAGTGAGCTAAGATCTTGGTTATCTCTTGCAAGGGATTGCGAAGTGCGTGTCTGTAATGTCAGCCGACATTAGACACCTTGCAACTATCGCTTTTGGGGTTAATGCCCTACCTAAAGTGCTTTATTAGACCGAGTGCAATATTGTATCTGGCACTCACAGCGGCTCCTACCGCCCACACTTTTACCTATTTGCTGACCCTATAGTGTACATATCTATGCGGCGTCTGCAGATCGCCGTTCAGTAGTCATTCTCTTGCCCTATCATAATCATTAAAAACTATTAGTGCAGCTCCACTAATAGCTGCACTAATAGTTTTTAATGATTATGATAGGGCAAGAGAATGACTACTGAACGGCGATCTGCAGACGCTGCATAGATATGTACACTATAGGGTCAGCTAATAGGTAAAAGTGTGGGCGGTAGGAGCCGCTGTGAGTGCCAGATACAATATTGCACTCGGTCTAATAAAGCACTTTAGGTAGGGCATTAACCCCAAAAGCGATAGTTGCAAGGTGTCTAATGTCGGCTGACATTACAGACACGCACTTCGCAATCCCTTGCAAGAGATAACCAAGATCTTAGCTCACTCATAGATGAGCAGTGGGTTTTAAGCCTATAGCCCCCTAACAATTTGCCCTTCATATCGAGTTTTAAATCTATATGTTTTTTTGTGGCTATATTGTTTATTAAAAGAAAAATAAAAGTTATATTTTAGCAAGAAAAAAACTAGAGAAAAGGCCAGAAACAGGAATTATAGTCTTTGACTATTGAAATCGTACCTTTGACCTCCTGGGTCCATAGGATCATCTGTAAATATTATTGCACTGAAGATAAAACTCATAGTTACAGGCTGAGCTCAGGGCAGGTAGAGTATGTGCAAGTATGTCAAATAGAACCAAGGTTATGGCAAACAGAACAGGGTCAGTACGGTACCATAAATCAGGCACAGGTCTAGTCAAGCAGCAGAGGATCGGAATGAGGAAATGGGCAGAGGTTAGTAGACAAGCAAACAACGGTAAACAACACCTTTGCAAGGAACTAGCAAGGTATGGGTCTTATTAGTCACGCACCTTCATACTGGGGTAGATGCTTTAAAAATCACCAGGTTGCCAGCCATTGGCTGGTGAAGATTGGAAGAGCTACGAACTGGCACTTTAAGAGCCAGAGGAGGGGGGGGTGTCTTTCCTGTGTTTGTAGGGAAGAGACTTACTGGTGAGCAACCTGGATCTTGCTGGTGAAGTGCAGTGGGAGGCAGGTCCGGCACACCGGGTGAATTTATCAGAACAGCACCATTATTTATATAAGATCAGAAATAACCTTTGGTGCCTGCTGCAACTTTCTCATTTTTTCACAAAATGTTTTTATTGTTGATAGTATCAAAAACTATTAGATGAAAATTAGATACAAAAGACTAGATAACTGGAAAAAGTTATTATATCAGAGAGTAATAGTTTTGTCTTTTTGGTAGTGTATGTGTGTTTTCTCTCCTCTACCAGTTTGATCATTGCATAACAGATATTATTATCCCAGGCTCTGCACAAGGAAATATATTACACTAGAAGGAAAATATATCACAACTAAAAAGACCCTAGAGATAGAAAAAGGAAAGCTCAGCTCTAGGAAATGCTTCATCCAAGTTCATGCTGTAATGTACAATGTTAAAAATAAGTAGGGGGATTTCCACTGTGTTTTAATTTCCCTGAAGGAAGGTTTTTACCTCTAAGAAATACATTGAGAAGCACCTTGGGGAAAAGAGACTTCCCTTAGCTAGGAATTGTCCCGCTCTTCACTGGAAGCTCCCAGGATTCCTCGTTTCTTAAAAGAGGAGCAAATCAAGATAAATTGCCTTACATTCTGCACTGTTAGACTTTCCTATGCCTCAGGGTGTACCTAACAATTGTGTTTTGTATGTGCATCTGAGTGCACATTTTTAAAGGTTGCTTCATATTAAAATATCATGATGTCTGGTGGTAATGCTTCTTGGGCACTGCTTAGAAATTAGATCTCCCAGTGCAGCATTACTATTCTTGAAATCAACTATACAATTTACTCTATTTGAAGAGGTATTCCCATCTCAGACATTGAAGGCATATTGCTAGGATCAGGCATCAATGTCAGATAGTTAGGTTCCCACCTCTAGGACCTGCTCCTATGTCTAGAATGTGCCCCCAAAATCAAGAAGAGTGCAAATGTGTCCAGCCACCCTCCATTCACTGCTAGGGGAGCTCCAAAAATTTCCATCAGTTCCATTGAGGTGAATGGAGAGTCGGACATGGTGCATATTTACAGCTATAGGACTTCTGAAAATAGCCAAGTGAGCTTGTTCAACTATTTTTGGAACTCCCATAGAAGTGAAAGGAGAGCACGCCGTACATGGATCTCCCTTACTTCAGGGTCCATCGTTCTGGAGATAGGAGTAAGTCCCAGAGGTGGGAACTAGTCAATAGTGATAGACGAACATCTGCCGGGGTGGTTCACGAACGCGATCGCGCAAACACGATCAAATGTTCGCGAACCACAAGTTTGCGGCGGGTCTCATTCATTTTAATGGCAGGCGAACCTGAAAAACCTTCAGCTCATATTTACAGCAAAGAAATAATTACTAGAAGTACACAAATAGTCCCACAACATGGACAGTAACATAACAGATGTATTATTTGAATTTGCGATCTCCATTCATAATTTTTTTCAATGCAAAATATATTAAATAAAATTTTCGCGTACGCGCATGTGCAAATGCACTATACAGTACCTAAATGCACTATAAAGAAAGTATATTGGTATATAACACCCCCTTCAATCAGTTTATTTGGGGGGCAACTGGTATATTACACCAGTAGAAATTATTTGTTCCAATAACGCTTGTCCCTCTATATACCTGCAGTATCGCAGCAGAACTGCACACATCTGCCGCACAATACAAATGCACTATAATATACTTTCTAACATAGAAAGTATGTTATAACATTGTACAAGGAAGGAAATCCATTAGAATATACATAAAGATAAAACGTAACCTTTAATAATGTTACTATGAGGGTCCATTCACACGTCCGTAAGTGTTTTTTGCGGATCCGCAAAACACGGACACCAGCAATGTGCATTCCGCAATTTGCAGACCGCACATCGCTGGCACTATAATCAAAAATGCCTAATCTTGTCTGCAATTGCGGACAAGAATAAGACATGTTCTATTTTTTTGCGGAAACGGAAGCACGGAGGCAGGAGTGCGGATCCGCAAATGCGGATGCGTACAGCATATTCCGGCCGCATTGAAAATCAATAGGAATTGCGCAACAGATGCGGACCCATTCTGCGGACGTGTGAATGGAAAAGGTATCCCTCAAAATGAAAATAAATTTAATTATTAAAGTTAAGCAAAAAGCATAGATGTGGTAGGCAATAAATAACAAGTGCTTGGCAGCATCAAATCAGAAACCATATCTCCTACCACAACCCGGGGGGTTCCAGTTCACATCCATGAATCCCGGAGGGAAAGCAAAAACCATCTAACCCTGGGCTGGGATGTGGTATTGAAGGACAGGGTGGGGAAAGAACTGTCCCTGATATTGCCCTACAGGGGGGTGCTTTTCTGGCCCTGATAGCCTAACCACAGACTTCCTTGATAAGAGCGACCCCGTCCGGAACATTACCCTACATAAAAATGGCCCTAGTAAGCCCCTAGCCCCTAGGCCCCTGACTTCCAGGTGATCACTATATAGCTCTATGTGTTTTTGACTCCTTATAAAAGTATATTGCACCCCTCTGTGTATCACACCTATCGATAGCACACCAATACCAGTCCTTAAAATAACTCTTGTGGCCCTATTAGCTAGTATTTTGTGTCCCTAACAGCCTGTCCCTGCTCCAGACAGCAACCTCTCCCTACAAAAACACTGAATGTAAAATGGCGGCCAGATTAGGTTTATTTATAAGGTAGGGGGTATGTCCATGTGCTGAAATGTCTCAATTGGCTGTCCTGTACCACCTGATGGATGTGTCATGGGTCAAAGTTCTTCACAATGTAAAAGAATATGGCGGGCGCAAATTTCTCCATATGTTCGGCGAATCACGAACAAGCAAAGTTCGCCGCAAAACGACCGCCGGGCGACCGCAAGGCCATCTCTACTAGTCAACAGTCATTGGAAGGGCTTTTGTGTAATTAAAAGAAGAAAAACTGCTACAAGAGGACATAGTTTTAAATTAGAGGGGCAAAGGTTTAAAAGTAATATCAGGAAGTATTACTTTACTGAGAGAGTAGTGGATGCATGGAATAGCCTTCCTGCAGAAGTGGTAGCTGCAAATACAGTGAAGGATTTTAAGCATGCATGGGATAGGCATAAGGACATCCTTTATATAAGATAGGGCCAGGGGCTATCCATAGTATTCAGTATATTGGGCAGACTAGATGGGCCAAATGGTTCTTATCTGCCGACACATTCTATGTTTCTATGTTTCTAATATTCAGTGCTGTATTAGTAGGTATTGCTATGTCAAGTTAGAGTTAAACGAGGGTGTCAAAAAGTGGGTCTTGCTTCTGAATGCTAAAGAACAAGTGCCAGGTCTATGGGGAAGTGTGTCACTCTCTGCCATCTGATCAGAACTATTGAGGACTATTCATTGGGTGCAACTGGACATAGCTCATCATTCTTAGGGTCTTTTACATATTTAATATTTGTAATTGCATCAGGTTACTGTCTGAAATGTAAGTCAGCTTTAATTCATATATTTTGCATGACTAGTGACTTGTTACTTAGACATAACATCCTAGTGGTTTTATCTATTGAAATTTGGGTCTAAGGCAAAGTTTATTATAGAATCTTATGGTAAGGTAATACATCTTAACGCAACGGTACAGGATCTCTGCAAGTGACCTATGCCTTTTAAGTTCCTCTATTCAGTTATAGAATAAAGTTCTTTGTATTATATGAGTGGACCAGTTATCAAGAATGATTGCCTTGAAGTTAACCTTGACTAGAAAAAATTAAAAAGCAAGATTAATTTATTTTTAGTCACCAAATGTGACTTTGAAAAGTTTATTATAAACTACAAAATGATACATTTTCAGTAAGCTAATTAAAAATACTTGCATTTCCATTATGTAATTATATAAAACTAACCAAACAATTGATATATACAGTATATATACACATAACCACACACACACACACGCACCAAGGCCACATTTTTGTAGCATTACATAATGTGTATTGTACATTCTGTTCCTCCTGAAAGGTTAATCTTAGTTTTAGACAATGGAGAGTTCCCTATTAAATAAACATACAATAATGGTGCAATTAAATAGGGCTTTCCAAAAGCAGAACAAACAGTTGTGATATCCCAACCTTTGGGGTGGACATCACTGCACGTTAGGTATAAAGTTGCTATTCGCAAGTCTTCTAATGCACATGTACTATTAATTTGCATTTGTCCCCTGCATAGGTGTTGTAAGGGTGGGCAGTGCCTCTACCACTCAGTGTGCAGTGCCACCTCTCTATGCCCAATGTTAGATCAGGAAGCAGATTGTAACTAGATGTACACTCAATGAAAAAAAATATAGCAGATGCCATGATAGATTTGTTGCTTTCAGTTTACATACATTAGGTGTTCTGTCCAATCACAAAAACACTAATTCTGAGATATCTAGTTAAAGGGGTTGTCCGGGTTCAGAGCTGAACCCGGACATACTCTTATTTTCACCCAGAAATCCCCCTGAGGCTAGCATCGGAGCATCTCATGCTCCGATGCGCTCCCTTGCTCTGCGCTAAATCGCGTAGGGCACAGGCTCTTTTGTTTTCAATAACCCACTGTCGGGCAGTAACGTCCGCCCGGCAGTGTGTTCGGTGACGTCACCGGCTCTGAGGGGCGGGCTTTGTGCTCTGCCCTAGCCGTTTTACTGGTGACGTCACGGGTTCCTGGCAGCCCCATTGAGAGCCTTGGTACTTCACTGGATCTCAAAAAAATGCCTTTGCCCTGCGCAATTTAGCGCAGGGCAAAGGAGAGCATCTGAGCATGAACTGCTCCGATGCTCATGTCAGGGGTGCTGCCGGGGTGAAAATGGAGGGATGTCCGGGTTCAGCTCTGAACCCAGACAACCCCTTTAAAGTAAATTAGATCCATTAGAATAAACCATATTTCTATTTTTACCCATTCAAAAATATGTTTCACAGATCACCATAAAAAGAAGTCCTGGTATAAAAGGACTTGAGATTGCAAGTAGCCTGTTATTGATGGATCTACTGACCTTTATTTCTCATAGCAGAGTTGTCATACATCAGGCATATATTGTCAATGCACATATATAGTCAGCAAACACAAATTTTATTTTGCGTAAGCAACGGCCAATAAAGTCTTCTCAAAAAAGTAAAGCTAATAGTAGAGGCTCCTTATGACATTCATCATTTTTTTCCACCATATTTATGACCTGGCTGTTAAATAAACCATAAAATGAACTGTTCTGATCCTTCTGAATAATTCGCTATAAACTAAGATTTTTATGGCAATATTGATTTCATATAATCTGACCCAAGAGATTAAACTATATGTATTGATTTTAGCAAATATCTCTACTAAACTTTAGTACGGTAAAGCATGGCTAAAGTGAAAATAAAATATTCTGCACACAGACCAAGATTTTATATGAAATATATAATTTTTCAATAGAATTAAAGTTGTTGTCAACACTTTTGTAAACACATTGACTCCAACTAGCTTTTTGGGTAAAATAATAATTTTCTACAAATACTGCATATAAGGTTACCAGATTGTCAGACATCTTCTGAAATCTTAAAGCCATCTGCTTTCATGTGAATCGTTGCAACAACGTGCTGACAGAAAACCAAACACATTGCTTTTCTTTATGTGGCCACCGCGTGTGTGGTTCCATCTGGCTTCACAAAAACGACCAAAATTATAGCTGGTGTCTGTTCTATTTGGGCATTTTAGATCATTGATGCTGCTAGTCAGAAAAGAAATGATATAACTTTTGCCATTGCTAACCAAGCTTTGTAGGTTGAATGTGTTGAATAAGGTTATGCAGCACTGAAATCCGTGATGAATTGCTTTATGGATAAAATTCTAATATGACGAATATTAGAATGTAGTAATGAACTAAAGCACAAGAAACGTCCATGGCAGATTTTGTAAACATTTATAAATGAAATTAAAGGGTATGTAAACCTTCAAGCAAATAGTCTGAATTAAAAAATATCCTAGGGGACATTTTTCAAAACGGGTGTAAAACTAATCTGGTTTAGTTGTCCATAGCAACCAATCAGATTTTACCTTTGAAAAATTAAATATTAAACCTGATTGGCTACTATTGGCAATTAAGCCACTTATGCTTTATATCAGTTTTTATAAATCCCCCCCCCCCCCCCATATTGGCTCAGAGGCTGACAGACAACCTGATCAGCGAATCAGGGTCAGGTCCTTTTGCTGAGAAAGCCATAGAATGCCATTCCAAACCGGTAATCAAGCTGTTCTAGGGACACTATAGGGATATATCATGGGTAGATTTTCAGGTTTTATCATGGAAAGCATAGCATAGAGAGTGAGGGAATGGTAACGCTGATGGTGTGTTTATTCATAATTCATACAGTTTGCTGGCAAGTTATATCCTGCATATATATATCTGTATATGGCCAGCCAGACAGCATTTTCTTGTGAAAACCTAATGTTTCTACAGTTCATAGGCTTATTGCAATCATTCTAATAGCATACATTCTTTCTGAAAATTCTGCTGCAATTTATCATTTGTAATTGGGCATTTTTAGCACATTTCAATACATCAATATGTAGTGTTAGTGAACACATGCAAGATAACATTCAGTTACAGCATAGTTGCAAATGCATTCTACTGCATACCCAGGTTAGTGAATGTACCGAGCAGGCCATGCACCAGATCATCTCAGCATGGAGCATGGATTGTTTTGGGGATAACTGCCAGAAAGAGATATCTGCCTGGTTTAAAAAGAAATGAAAAACTCATGTATTAGGTCAAAAATTAAAAAGGAGGGGCGTAGTCCTATGTAGTACTAAGATTCAGGCGTTCAGATACTGTATACTGCATACTCTGTGAATAAATGGGTGTAGTGTGTGTCACGTCTATTAACCCAACAAGAAAAGATACAGTATACAGGGGTCCATACACGTGCCTCAAGGATATTGGCAGAAGTGTAAATAACCAGTCATGGGTTGAATTAATCGGTCACTACAGTCCCTGTTCCAACCAAAAGCAGCTCAGGGTAGGTGGTGGCATACATGTATCACCCCACTCCTCTAGCAAGCTGTACGTATTGGAGCGCCACTAGTAATGGGAAAAGTCTGTATTGCTAGTCCCATTCAGAGAATCTGGCCCCCAATATAAATCTACACCCTTATTAGATGGAGCATATTCTTTTTGATACAAAGCAACTATCACATTTATATATTCGGCCAAAAATTTGCAAAGTATGGCAAATTTGAATATTGCCTATGCTGCTCATCACTATCGGGTGAGCTTGGCAAGCTGTATGCTTGCTTGCTTATGTACTGACAGGCATATCATTAGCATGAAGCAATCTGATGATAACTCAATAGCAATGCTTTTAGACCCTTGCTATTAAAGCAAAATGGCAGAATATTTTCTTGTTGCCAAAAGGCCAAATTGTTTTATTATCAAATTCCTTTATTGCTATCATTGGGTTAAAGATCTAAAAGGTGGGAGGGAGCTATCTGATAGTTATATATCATCATCCTTCTCTCTATAGCCATGCTATAACAATCCCTGTGTATTCTAATTTCCTGAATTACCTTTTTATGTATTTTTACAAGTAACCAAGATGCAAAGCATCAGATATGGACTTATGCACATACTATACCAGTAGAAGAATGATGAAAATAGTAAATGCATATATGAGTGACCACATTTTATGAAGAAAGTTAATTAGAATGCAATTCACTTAAATGGGTTTTCCTGGATTTTACTATTGATGGCCTATCCTTAGGATAGGTCATCAATAACCTGCTGAACAGCTTTTAGAGAAGGCAGCAGCACTACCATAAGTGCAACAGCCTTCTCCCTGCTTTCCCTAGGCCAGTGACGAGATGTTCATTGGCCATGTGGCCTAGGAGCAGCTCAGCCAATACCAAGCCCAGCCGCTATACTATGTATGGTGCTATGCTTCTATGCTTGGCACTCACAAGAGCACCAGTGCCTTCTCAAACAGTTTATTGGTGGGGTCCCGGGTGTCAGGCCCCTACCAATCAGATTCTGATGACCTATCCATAGCATAAGTCATCATTAGTAAAATCCTGGAAAAACCCTTTAAAGAGGATGTCCCACAAAAAATATTCTACAGTTTTCAAACCAGCATCTGGATCTGAAATCTTTGTAATTGTATGTAATTAATACATTAGAATAACCACTGAGTTATTCAATACAATGCATCTGTATAGTGGTAACTGCGGTTTGATTTTTTTCACCTTATTCCTTTGTCCTGTTCACTGAGATGGCCACACATGCTCAGTATCATCCTTTAATTGCCTCCTGAGTTGTGATAGGAAGAGCATGGACACACCCCCATTTGCGAAAGAATGAATTGTTCTAAAGAGCTCACTGAATTCCAGCGTGGTCCTGTAACTGCAACAAGTCAGCTTGTGAAATTTCCCTCCTAGATATTCCCCCACCAACTGGGAGTGGTATTATTGTAAAATGGAATGATTTAGGAACTACAGCAATTCAAACATGAAGTGGTAAACCTAATAAAGTCACAGTGCAGGGTCTCTGGATGCTAAAGTGCATAATGCATAAAAGTTACCAACGCTCTCCTGACTCAATAACTGCAGAGTTCCAAACCTCCTGGAATTAAATCGGTTCTCCAAGAATTTTATATTGATGATCTAGGTCATCAATATCAGATCAGCTGGGGTCAGACACCCGGGCCTCCGCCGATAAAACTATATTAAGGGGCCGCATCCCTCCTTGATTTCATATTAATATCCTGTCCTATGGATAGGATATCAATATAAAATTCAGCATAAAAGAGTGTGTCATTAAGGGGGTTTGAGTACCGATTGATGGGGGAAAACATGATTTCATACACAGTATATATATATATATATATATACACAGAAAACACAGTGAGAGAGAGAGCGAGAGAGAAGAGGAGGAGAAAGGAGTGGATAGGAGTAATATTAGCAAGAATGAAGGTTTTAGTTGTTACTCAATCTGACGCTTCCCTGGGCCATGCCCTAATGGAAAGGGTGCACCTTTCTTCCCTTCAGGAAGATGTCAAGACGTCTATTTTCTCCTCATACGGCACTTCACTAGCTGACTTTTGCATAAGCATCCAAAAATGGGGTGAAAAAATGCAGAGCAGAATGGCCTGTATAAAACCGATGGATGTGATGTCACTATAAATTTCTGAGCAGCGAACAGATGGGTTCACATAAGAGCAGTTCAGATCTTCATACAGGAAACATATAGACAATAAATGTGTAATGCAAAATTACATATTGCAGGACATTATCATTTATAAGATAGTAGTGTATGTCTTTGGACAGCCCCTTTAAGGAAAGGTTAATGTCTGTGTTGGAGGTTCCTTTAAAAATGCACTAGAATGCATTCTGTTCCGGTCTCTTTTGTTCCCATTCCAGACATTTTTGTGTGCGGCATGGGAAACTGAACAAGCCGGATCTGGCACCAAAATCCATATAAGTCAATGGTGCCGGCTCTGTTTTTTTTTCGGACACGGTTTCTTCATTTTCGATATACGGTAACAAAACCGGATCCGTTCAAAATGCATGCAGACAGTTGTATTATTAGGATGGAAGCGTTTTAATGTGGTTTTGAGATCCCCTATTGGATCTCAAAACCATATAGCAGTAACCCCAATGTGAAAGAAGCCTAATTCTGTTCTGATAAAAGCCTTATAGTTTAATTTGTTTTATACTTTCAGGAAGATTTCAGAAGGTATATTTTGCTTAGGATCACTCCTGGGCACTCTCTTGGCATATGAGATATTTTTTTTTGTCCATGTCACGTGGCCATGCCCTTTAAAATGTTAGACTGCGATGATGTTATGTACATAAGGACATGTCCAATGTGGCAGCTATTAGAGTACTGTACATAAGCAAATTACGTTACTTAGACTAAGTGTCACAATAACCAAAGGAGTGCCCAGGAGCAACATTAAAAGGAGGAAGATTTCTTAAGATAGCTATTAGAGATGAACGAAGTTCTTAAAAATTCGATTTGGCTGCTGCGCAAAATTTTACAAAAAAAATTGCTTTGTGACATATTATTTTGTCACGAAGTGCATTTGTGCATTTCTTTGTAAGTGACGGTGCAAAGACAGGAAATGGCAATTGCATCAGCCCCAGTAATTGAACCCCTCATATGCTGCATTCATCACTGATCATGACATCTGAATATTAAGGCCTTTAAGTGGTTGATTAATTTAAAAAAAATTATATTTACCTCCATTTGAGTACAAAAAAGATGCCTCTGCCAACTTGCTTGAAGATCCAATGCAAAATCTCGCTCAGTGGTGATGACATCATCACGCTGACCAATGAGGTGACATCACAGCGCACAAGAATTTGCACCGGATCTTCAAGCAAGATGACTGCAGCTGCTTCTTTGAGCTCAAATGGATGAGGTGAGTATGATTTATTTTATTTTTTTAGCGCCATTTTAGGGAATATTGATTCAGTACCACAAAGCACGAGAAAATTTGGCTTTGCAGTGAATCAAACTTTGCCTGACATTTAAGTCGAAGCCCACTTCAAGTACTTTGATTTGAAGTTTATTGCGAAATGTAGCCAACCCTTTTTTGAAAGTTCCTCTGATATTTGAAGATCATAGTACTAGAGCTAAAAAAGCAATATCTAGAGATTATTATTCACAGTAATTCCACCCATTTTCTACTGTTTTGAAGCTTTCCATGTTTATACAAGCATCATATCATGTGATGCCTATGTTTGACTCAATATCACTGCCAATAGCAAGGTTATCAAACTAATTTAATTTCAAAGTTTTGTTTAGCACCATATATCATAGAAGATCACAGGAGTTATGGTCTAGCAACAGTTGCAAACACTCGAAAAGATAATATGATTTATATCTGAATTTTAATAACCCTTTGCATGTTTGCCTTCAAGTATTATGAACTGGTGGAAGATATATTGATTTACCTTTTGCTTAAAGGCATCCTAGTGAAACATACTCTAGATTATTAAGACAGAAGATGAGGGTTTTATAATGATAGTGCTGATATGTGAGAGTAGGCAGTATTGTGTGCTGGAATGTAGGCGTTTAGAAAATCTCAGTCCCTTCATTCTTCTTTCATAACGCTAGAGTTCAATAGAGAATGAATCTGATGTGCTAAAATTTTGATGATGTGAAACAGTGATTATAGGTTTACAGCAAAAAGTAATCCTCCCTATACCTTAATTTTACACACACCATCAATTTTACTTTTTTTCTTTAAAAACAGTAGTGAAATTACAAGCAAAGACAATGTTTAGGTGAGTTTTAGATTGCTATGCTCAGCTGTCTTTAAGTAATGTGGGAAAATAACTCTTTTCTTTCATGAAAGTTGACAACATGTTAAAAAAAGATATCTTGTTTCCCCACATTCATTTTTTAAAATGTAATGTTTTGTATTTGTGATTAAATGATTTTTAGCAAGTTGGTATTCTGCAAAACTTGTGATTAAATCTTGGCAATGATGTATCACATTGTACAATATTGGCATAACATTTTTGTTTTCAAAGTTCTATGAAAGTTTAGCTCTACTGCAATCAATGGCATAAGCTTCGATAGACTGTCTAGACCAGGGATGGCCAACCTGAGGCTCTCCAGCTGTTGCAAAACTACAACTTCCAGCATACGCAGACTGCCTACAGCTGTCAGCCTACAGCAGGGGATGGTGGGAGTTGTAGATTTACAACAGCTGTAGAGCCTCAGGTTGGCCATGCCTGGTCTAGACCCACACCAGATTTTTCATAGTGGCTCAGGCTGGATGATAAATGTGGTACAGGGATAAAAACATTTGTCTAACTCTATACAACTAGTGGTTAGCTTAAATTGAGACAAAATTTGGCACTATAATTGTGGCACAATTTTGGCCAAATTTTTTTTATCAGACCATTCCACCGTTCCAACCAAGTAAGAAAAAGTGTGGAAACTTTGAATGCTCCAAATTGCACCAAAGTTACACCAAGTTGCACCATGTTTCAGACAGATTCTAGGCACAGAGATATTAACATATCTGGGCCAATATATATGTAGTTTAGTGTTGCACGCTTTTTCGCATAGAAAGGTCTTCTTAGACCAAAAATGAGTTATGGGCTCACTACCATCACATAGCTACACAACAGGAAAATAAATCCACACTCTGAGATAGTGGGCGGAGCAGCACCAATAGTTATTTCATGTTCCTAGTGCACAAATATGCAATGAGTATATATAGGCCATGTACAGATCCTTTTATTGTTTTCAGAGTATTAACTTTCATTCATACAAGATATGGAAATCATAACTCTGCAAAATAAGAGATTTGGTGATTCTTGCTACAGCTATACCAAACAGCATCTGCACACAGTTTGCTACTCTTTTTCAGTATCATGCGATGTATCATGCTATGGCATGCTATGCTATTGTACTGTGCATGGTATGGAATGGCATGCTATGCAAATAGTGTAGGTCACTGTGGCAGCATACTGAAATAGAGTAGAATGTTTTCTGTATAGGTGGCCCTTGCTACATTTGAAACTCATTTAGATAACTGTTTTAAATTTGGTGTTTTTATGTTGCCTAGAAACCACTTAAAATTGTTAAATCCTGTTTTCCAAGATTAAAAAAGTTGTTCTCAGTATTTATATTATGACTGTGGGTCTATAAATGCATCCAATGCATCCAAAAAAAAATAATAACATTACTATATAGATTAAACACCAGAGGACACCATTATAATGAAGTAAAAAGAATATCTCACAAATGAAAAAAAAAAAATTATATCTGTTGCCACTTGGGAGAAGAAGCCATAAAGAACCACTAGAGAAACACATATGTTTATATGTAAATTACAACAGCTGCAGGAAGCTAGCCTTTTTTCATTTAACTGTTTAGTTTTATAAAGGGAAGCAAGGAATGTGGCGTTCTCCATTCACTTCTATGGGAGTTTAAAAAATAGTTGAGCAAGTGCCCTTGGCTATTTTTGGAAGTCCCACAGCAGTGAATGGAGAGTGTATCACGTGGACTCCCACAGCACTGAATGAAAGGTAGCCTCGCTTGTGTGGTGCCCCCCATTCTAAAGATAGCTGGGGTTTCAGGGGTGAGATACCCCACATATCTGACATTGGTGGCATATCCTAGTGATAGGCCTCCATTGTTTGAGGTGAGCATACCCCTTTAAATTATTGGTTCCCGTATTAAAAATACTTAGCTGCTATATATTTACTACTTTATATATAAATATACATTCCATAAAGGGGAACCTACACTTAAGATTCAGGGTTATTTGTATTCAATCATACATAAATAACCAGCCTGATTATACTATAAGAGCAATGGTTATTATGGGAATGGATTGTTGGTGAGGATTTTTTTCCCACATGGATTCAGAAATGGTCACATCCTTCTTTTGTAAAGCAGATGGAGGGGAAATGGATTGTAAAGTGTGAAAAATTATTAGTTTAAAAAGTGTTGCAGAGTATTGTGTATTAGACTAAAGTCTGTGGCAAAAAAAATCATCCATTGCTTTTTGGGTTCACATGAAAACTGAAGGGTACGTGATGAAACTCTCTGGTGGGAAGAAGGGGCATTGTGCAATAAATTTTTTTGCAAAGCTGGAGATCTTCTTTAATTAAGATGGAAAAACAAATTACATTTTGTACTGAAAAATAGATTGAAACATCCTGCAGATATCAATCTTGTACTGCAGTACTTCTTGTGGAGTTCTTCTATCCATGCTTTGTAGGACAATAGCTCCAGCTACACAAAAGTTGCCATGAAAAGCATGAAATAATTTCCTTCATTTCAGTCAGACAGCATGATAGAAAATATCTGACATAGCTTTTACAATGATGGCCTAAAAATGAAGGATGGAACTGAAAGGAGGAAAGAATTAAGCTTTTGAGTTAAACCGCGGGGGATTTCTGGAATATTTACTGGTGTATTGGCTCATTGCTTAATCAGATGGCAGAAAGATTTTCACAGTATGACTTTTTTATCCTAATTTAAAAGACTATTAACCCAGAGTAAACTATATTCTTAAAGTTTTTTTTCCCCTCTTCTGGATGATTGACATTTTACGGTTTGTAATTCCAAGCCTCTCATTTTTTCTTTTTTTTGTAATCATTTTTTTTTCTTTTCTCCTACAACTAAACAGGGCAGGTCAATGCCCATAAGATAATATATTTTATTCAGCTGTTGTTCTTTTAGGGCATTTTCAAGGCCACATATTCCTATTTAGCACAAATGTTGAACAGTTTTTTTTTTTTTTACTATTAGTTATCAATTTTTTAACAGCACGGTGCAATATTTATCTTCAGTGACCATGTGAGTGTCATTATAAAGGACAGATTTAGGTTATGTTGTCCCATGGGTGAAGCAAAATAATATAAATTGGTGTTTCATTTAAATAATGCACTTCCATAGCTACTTGCCATTTACTAAAGAATCTGTAGAACTGTTCATGATCAGTATTATATTTTTAACTTGAATAAAAATGTAATAAAATTGGCATATTGGAACTAGCTACAGTATTCACCTTGGAATTTGACACAAATGACATTTGCAGTTGTCTCCTAAATACCTGCTCTACTTAATCAATGTGTCAGAAGACAGAGGAAATGAGACAATTTTTGACTATTGAAGGTAAAATATACTCTTAATAAATCTTAAGGCTATTTACCATAAAATGAAATAGAAATGGCTTTTATAGATGTGTTCTTTCTATTTATATTAACTTTGCTGAATACAGACGTGGACAAAATTGTTGGTACCCTTTGGTCAATGAAAGAAAAAGTCACAATGGTCACAGAAATAACTTTAATCTGACAAAAGTAATAATAAATTAAAATTCTATAAATGTTAACCAATGAAAGTCAGACATTGTTTTTCAACCATGCTTCAACAGAATTATGTAAAAAAATAAACTCATGAAACAGGCATGGACAAAAATGATGGTACCCCTAGAAAACACAGAACATAATGTGACCAAAGGGACATGTTAATTCAAGGTGTGTCCACTAATTAGCATCACAGGTGTCTACAACCTTGTAATCAGCCATTGGGCCTATATATATGGCTCCAGGTAATCACTGTGTTGTTTGGTGATATGGTGTGTACCACACTCGACATGGACCAGAGGAAGCAAAGGAAAGAGCTGTCTCAAGAGATCAGAAAGAAAATTATAGACAAGCATGTTAAAGGTAAAGGCTATAAGACCATCTCCAAGCAACTAGATGTTCCTGTGAGTACAGTTGCACATATTATTCATAAGTTTAAGATCCATGGGACTGTAGCCAACCTCCCTGGACGTGGCCGCAGGAGGAAAATTGATGACAAATCTAAGAGACGGATAATCCGAATGGTAACAAAAGAGCCTAGAAAGACTTCTAAAGAGATTCAAGGTGAACTTCATGCTCAAGGAACATCAGTGTCAGATCGCACCATCCGTCGTTGTTTGAGCCAAAGTGGACTACATGGGAGACGACCAAGGAGGACACCATTGTTGAAAACGAATCATAAAAAAGCAAGACTGGAATATGCCAAACTACATGTTGACAAGCCACAAAGCTTCTGGGAGAATGTCCTGTGGACAGATGAGACAAAAATCGAAGTTTTTGCCAAGGCACATCAGCTGTATGTTCACAGACGAAAAAATGAAGCATATCAAGAAAAGAACACTGTCCCTACTGTGAAACATGGAGGAGGCTCTGTTATGTTCTGGGGCTGCTTTGCTGCGTCTGGCACAGGGTGTCTTGAATCTGTGCAGGGTACAATGAAATCTCAAGACTATCAAGGAATTCTAGAGAGAAATGTACTAGCCAGTGTCAGAAAGCTTGGTCTCAGTCGCAGGTCATGGGTCTTGCAACAGGACAATGACCCAAAACACACCGCTAAAAACACCCAAGAATGGCTAAGAGGAAAAAATTGGACTATTCTAAAGTGGCCTTCTATGAGCCCTGACCTCAATCCTATTGAGCATCTTTGGAAGGAGCTGAAACATGCAGTCTGGAAAAGGCACCCTTCAAACCGGACACAACTGGAGCAGTTTGCTCATGAGGAGTGGGCCAAAATACCTGCTGAGAGGTGCAGATGTCTCATTGACAGTTACAGGAAGCGTTTGATTGCAGTGATTGCCTCAAAAGGTTGCGCAACAAAATATTAAGTTAGGGGTACCATCATTTTTGTCCATGCCTGTTTCATGAGTTTATTTTTTTACATAATTCTGTTGAAGCATGGTTGAAAAACAATGTCTGACTTTCATTGGTTAACATTTATAGAATTTTAATTTATTATTACTTTTGTCAGATTAAAGTTATTTCTGTGACCATTGTGACTTTTTCTTTCATTGACCAAAGGGTACCAACAATTTTGTCCACGTCTGTATGTATTGGGGAAATACATCCCAAAGGCTTGTTAGATGCTAGAAGATGTTAGATGTTAGAAGTTTTTCAGTCCTAATGTCAGCTTGACATATTCCTACACTTTTTGGAGAAGGCACTTCAACACTATGTCTTAATATAGTTCATACAAGACACAAATGTAGCAGAGCCAGGCAAGCCAGTACATTAGAAAGCTTGGCATGTCATGTAATACGATAATGTGTTACCAGGGTATTTCTTAGCTTGATAACTGATAAAACTGGTCAATGAAAAATTTAGCTTAGCTACTTCTAAAATCTATGCCACCAACATAATTTATTTATGCACACACACACACACATCATTTTTCACTCACTAACTAATATATAGAGTAAATGCAGCTATTATCATGCTAAAGAACTGCTTGTGAATGTCTCCTATTGTTTTATGCTAGGACTATTGAAAAATGCTTATAAGCTTGGAATGCCCCGAAGAAGTAAAATCTGCTTAGCACTTTTTTGTTGATGTTAATGACTGCACAGTTGGGTCTTTCCTCTGGTGGGTCCAGCAGAGGATAACACAATCATTTCCCAGGGCTGTTCTACAAGATGAATAGCATTGAGTTTTATGCCTCAGCATTGCCAGAAAGAAATGTAGAAACTCAAAACAAAGAATTAAGGAGCTCTCAAAAACTCTATATAGCCTTTTTAAAATTTTGTCGGCATGTCTTTACAGAATTTTTGTAGTTCTTACATTACGATATTTCTTCTCATTCTTCATCATCTTCTTCATAATAATGCTAAACAAAAACATATTAGCTGTTGCGGCAGTTTGGCACATTGGTATTAGATTGCAAACGTCAAACATTATCTACATGAATCTTTTATATTGTTCATTTTATAAGCTTGTTTTTGCCCTAGACATTGGTTCTCCTTACACTGTACTCATTTCAATCAATAGGCCGTGTGTGGCATTGATAGGCTTTCCTTCACCAAGGGCTGAGGATTCACTTTGGCATCCCTTCTGTCTAATACCTAACTCCAATCAATCCCACAGCAACAGTGCCACCACATAAGACAGTAAAAGTGTGTGTGTTCCATAACACTCTTAATACTAGGAATGCATAGTTTGCACTAGGATTATCCATCTTGAAAAACTGACATGCGACGGTGAACCAAACTATCCTATAATATAATATCATCTAAAATTCCCTTCATCTGGAAGTATGCCCTTATTATTGCCAGCTATGGCATCCAGGGGTGATAGTGCACCACAGGCCACAGCACATAGACACTCAGGCGGGGATTAGTAATGGTGATTTCCAGGCATTATCTTACTAGCCTCCGTTTTTACTGCACCTGGGGCATATGCCTGGTCTGTCTGCCCCTCCAGGTACGCCTGTGGTCTGTCTAATGCAGGACAGAATAACTCCTTTATAGAGTCATAAATGTAATTTCTGCTCAGTCTTTATAATGTTTTTTTTAAAACAAGACACTCCCCTTAATTGACTTTACATGCAACCCTTTTCATATTTGTGTAGCGAGAAGTAGGTGTTCCCATATTATTTTTAGATTTTAGGCTTAAAAATATGTTCACACTTACTTTATCTCAAGTTTGGTTAAGGACTTAGTTTCTCAATAAACCAATTCAACACAATATAGCAACAATCTAGTAAAACTCTTGTCATAGAACAATTCATATCACAACCATTGGACATATATGAGAAACACCTTGTTACACAATATTGCACAAATGTTTGCAAAAGCCTGATCATCTTGTGCCATATATGTCGGGATATGTCAAGCCAAAAGATAAATTCTGTTTGCCCCCAACCAATATTTGCTGAGGAGCTTAGAAACTTACTGCACACTGTTCATACATTGAACTCAATAATAAAACTGTATGCATAGTCATTGTTTCCATTAGCTCCCTAATTTCTATTCTCAGTGATGCCATGGCAAACCTGTTTTTAAGTGAATCAAAATTAATATGGTTTCATTCCATTGGATTTTAATGCAGACCTTCAGTTTTAAATAGCAACCAAAATCCAATAGAGGTAGCGCAAACAGACTTAAAAGTTGGACATTCACTTTATTTTGCCCTGAAAAAGTATAACTTAAAGAGGACCTTTCACCGATTTTTACACTGTGAACTAAGTATACAGACATGGAGAGCGGCGCCCGGGGATCTCACTGCACTTACTATTATCCCCGGGCGCCGCTCCGTTCTCCTGCTATGCCCTCCGGTATCTTCGCTCACTAAGTTATAGTAGGCAGAGATTTCAGTCACTAAGTTATGGTAGGCAGAGTCTGCACTTGTTCTGCTCTAGCGCTGGCCAATCACAGCGCAGAGCTCACAGCCTGGGAGGTTATTTTCTCCCAGGCTGTGAACTCTGCAATGCGATTGGCCAGCGCTACAGAAGAACAAGGACAGACTCCGCCTACCATAACTTTGTGACCGGAGATACCAGAGGACATAGCAGGAGAACGGAGCGGCGCCCGGAGATAATAGTAAGTGCAGTGAGATCCCCGGGTGCCGCTCTACATGTCTGTATACTTAGTTCACAGTGTAATAATCGATGAAAGGTCCTCTTTAAGCCTAAATATTTTGAATAGACATACTATTGTACTCTTGTATTTCAACTAGATTTTAGAGTTTTAGGAAATTAGCTTTAAGACCTACACACAATAAGCTTTTAAGCTTGCAATATTAATGTATTTTGGTTTAGCAGAAGTGGACTATAACTTTTAATTCTAACAAATATAAGATTTTCCTGAACTTAATGTAATTTACAGAGACAGAAAGCCTTAACAGGTAAGGTGAGTCATAGCCTCACAAATAAAATTGCTAATTATTGAAATTTCATTTATTTCTGGCCATCTAGTCTTAACGTTAATAACAACTAATTGATATGAATAATAATGAACATCTATTAGTCTATAGGGGTGAACATAAATAGGTGTAACATAAACCTCATATACCCTCATACAAACGTGATAGTTAATAGTGCATGCCTTTACATTATGAGACTGATGGAAATCACAGTCCCATCTTTTGCTCCTGCTTGCTATAATTGCAGATCTTTAATGTCACACTGATCAAGGGCAATAGGATCAGAGTTCTAGCTCAACAGGTTACGTTGGGAAGTCAAGTTTAATTTGCTAGTCTAAAACATGGAAATTACTTACTGTTTGATAGCAGTATGTGGCACCTTTGTACCTTATCACAAAGAAGGTCTTGTGTTCTACTTTATATCGGATCGAAATGAAATTTCACTCCAAGTGCTTAATGTGTTTGTAACAGTGTAATTGAAAATGAATGATTTTTTTTTTTTTGTTCCTTAGCATAACTGGTATTGGCAACTTTAGGAACAATTCAAGCAAAATATCTTCTAAGAGCTTTAAACACTTTCAAAATGAATTTGATAGATGCTGGTTACTGCTGTTTCTGCTTCCATATAGAGCTGATTTACTATTTCTAAAATGAGCCCTTTGTTTCCAAGTAAGTCACCTCATACAATGGGCACCTAACTTCCATTTTTCAGTTGAGAAAATGGTTTTCAAAGACAAATCATTTTTATATTATTAAGTACAAAAGGAAGAAGTCCTCCTGTAATAAAAGCAGATAAGCTGATGTCAAAATTGTGACAACAAAATCATTTGAGGAAATTGTATTATAAAAAAAAAACAACCAGAAATATGATTTTTTAAATTATTATATTTTGTCAAAAATATATTGAGTACTTTTTGAGGAAATTGCTTTTTATTAACATTTTAGAACAGAAACATAGTACCATGCAATATAAAATTTTGTACACAAAAAACAACAATCTGCTTTAATCTATCATATGACATAATAAAAATATAGCCTTCTTGCAGATTTTTTATGGGATCTTGGGAGTTAAAAAAATATATAATCAATAAACAATTGAGTGATCACCCTATATCTACAAAAAGGTGAATCTATTGATGTGTAGCTTTTAAATACAGTGACGTTTCAGCCAAGTGCACATCAATAATGATTCACCTTCTTGCTGTCACTACCAGAGCTTTGAGACGTTCTCACAGCTCTGTGTCTCCACCCCTGTGATGATGTCACTTAGAGTTTGGAGGTGTTCTCACTGTTCTGTTTCTCCGCCCCTGTGATGAGGTCTTTACTCCCAGCTGTCTCTCCTGCGTTTGATTTCCCTGCCTTTAAATCACCCCTCCTCCTATTGCAGGGCGTGGATTATATTTCTCTCTTCAGTTGTAGCTCTGCCTTGATTATCTTCACTTCTTAAGCTACTAGTTCTCTGGACCTGTGTTCTTCTGCTGCAAGCACTCCGGATATTGCCAGCGGCCCTTGGATCCGTCTTCTCTGCGGCTGCAGCTCCATCAGCTAAGTGTGCAGACTTTGTTGTGTACCTGGTGATTTCCTGACTGGATCTGAGGTGGCCACGGTTCCCTCCATATTCTGAGCAGGGCATCGGTGGCCGTGCCCCTTCCACTATTGTAGGGGTTACAGGGCTCATCAGTCTAAGGTACGCGGGCATGCCTCGTTCCACCATTTGGATCCGGGCATGTGCTTTAGCAGCATAGGGAGAGTGTTGAGGGTCTGACAGGGGTCACCCTTTCTCTTCCCTAGTTTGGGTCCCGTCAGTAGCTCTTCTTACTGTGTATGCTCTGGTTACCCTTAAACAGCCGTGACATTATAATCCACCCCACCAAAACCGTCCTTGTTGACATGGATCCGCTTTCTGGCTTGGTTGACCGCATGCAGGGTCTTTCTTTGGAAGTAGCGGATCTCCGTCAATCTGTGACTCAGCTACAAACATTGGGCTCTGCTCCGGCTCATGGAGTCTGTTGCGAGCCAAAGGTCTCACTTCCGGAAACGTTCTCCGGGGGCAGTGAGAATTTTGTTCGCTTCAGAGAGGCATGTAAACTCCATTTTTGTTTGTGTCCCCACTCCTCTGGTAATGAGGAACAGAGGGTGAGGATTGTCATCTCCCTGCTCAGGGGTAATGCTCAGACTTGGGCTTTTTCGCTGTCATCAGGGGATCCCTCCCTTCGATCCGTGGAAAGATTTTTTGTGGCCCTGGGGCAGATATATGATGACCCGGATCATGTTGCTCTGGCAGAATCGAACTTACGTGTTTTATGCCAGAACAAACTGTCTGCGGAGCTTTATTGTTCTGAATTTCGGAGATGGGCAGCTGATTCAGGCTGGAATGATGCTGCACTCCGAAGTCAGTTCTGTCATGGTCTCTCAGAGGGTTTGAAAGATGCCTTTGCTTTCCATGAGAGACCAACGTCCTTAGAGTCTGCCATGTCATTGGCGGTACGCCTTGACAGGCGTCTAAGGGAAAGAAACAAGACCTCTCCGTCCAGCCATTGTCAGTCTAGGGGCAATGGTGCGTACTCATTCAGTATGCAGGGGTCTCATCCTGTCTCGCTCCCCTCTGAGGAGGAGCCCATGCAGCTAGGCCGACTTGCCCCTGATAAAAGAGGATTTAGTCCTCAGAATATGGTGTGTTTTTGTTGTGGGGGCATAGGTCATTTGGCAAATGTTTGTCCGTCTAGGAGATTCCTGAACTGTACTAAGAGCGATAATAAGAGAAAAACCTCAAGAGGTAGATCATCAAGTTCTGCTTCATCTGCTACTTTGGGCAAAGTTGATGTGGGAATTGATGCTATTCCTCTGACCTGTAGTTCCCGTTTTCTCCTGTCTGCCAGGGTGGCGCTAGAGAGCAAAGTCATTCCTTGTGAGATTTTTGTCGATAGTGGAGCGGCCGTCAATCTTATTGACACTCAATTTGTAGCCTTGCATGGTTTTCAGGTTTGTACATTAGAAAAGGATATACCTGTTTTTGCTATCGACTCTGCTCCACTCTCGCAGAGATCTCTGAAAGGCATTGTTCACAATATCCGGCTAGCTGTAGGTGACACTCATGTGGAGGAGATATCTTGTTTTGTCCTTAACGGATTGCCTTCTCCTCTAGTTTTGGGGCTACCCTGGCTCACTAGACATAACCCCACTATTGATTGGCAAGGAAGGCAAATAAATGAGTGGAGTGACTTTTGTAGAGAGAATTGTCTCACAGCGACTTTTGCAGAGGTGTCTACTAAAACTGTGCCATAATTTCTCTCTGATTTCTCGGATGTGTTTTCCGAGAGCGGTGTTCAGGAGCTACCTCCTCACCGAGAGTTTGACTGTCCCATTAACCTCATTCCCGGCGCCAAGCTGCCAAAAGCACGCCTCTACAATCTCTCACAACCTGAAAGACTCGCAATGCAAACCTATATCTCCGAGAGTCTCGAGAAGGGGCATATTCGTCCCTCAAAGTCACCTGTTGCCCTTCCTCTGATCCCGGACCTCTTCAACCAAATTGTTGGGGCCAAGGAGTTTTCCAAATTGGATCTGAGAGGCGCGTATTACCTGGTCAGGGTCAGAGAGGGGGATGAATGGAAAACGGCCTTTAATACCCCTAACGGGCATTTCGAGAATCTCGTTATGCCTTTCGGCCTGATGAATGCTCTGGCCGTCTTTCAGCATTTTGTTAATAGTATTTTCTATCATTTAATGGGGAAATTTGTATTGGTGTATCTTGATGATATTTAGATTTTTTCCCCTGATGTTCAGACCCATCAGGATCATCTTTTTCAGGTCCTGCAGATACTGCGGGAGAATAAACTGTATGCCAAGCTGGAGAAATGTCTTTTTATGGTATCGGAGATTCAATTTCTGGGTTTTCTCCTCTCTGCTTCTGGTTTTCGCATGGATCCGGAGAAGGTCCGTGCTGTGCTGGAGTGGGAGCTTCCTGAAAATCAGAAGGCATTGATGCGCTTTCTGGGTTTTGGTAACTACTACAGAAAGTTCATTTTGAATTATTCCTCTATTGTCAAACCCCTTACTGACATGACAAAAAAGGGGACGGATTTTTCCTCTTGGTCGGAGGAGGTGCTTGCAGCCTTTTCTAAGATTAAAGAGAGTTTTGCGTCTGCTCCCATCTTGGTGCATCCCGATGTTTCCTTACCTTTTATTGTTGAGGTGGATGCTTCCGAGGTGGGTGTGGGTGCAGTTTTGTCCCAGGGCCCCTCTCCTGCCAAATGGCGACCTTGTGCCTTTTTCTCTAGAAAACTCTCCCCGGCAGAGAGAAACTATGATGTGGGAGATAGGGAGTTGTTGGCCATCAAGTTGGCTTTCGAGGAATGGCGCCATTGGTTGGAGGGGGCCAGGCACCCTATCACCGTTTTTACCGACCATAAGAATTTGGCGTACTTGGAGTCGGCCAGGCGTATGAATCCGAGACAGGCCAGATGGTCTCTGTTCTTCTCCAGATTCAATTTTGTTGTTACTTTCCGCCCTGGGATAAAGAATGTGAAGGCTGATGCTCTCTCTCGCTGTTTTCCGGGAGGAGGAAACTCCGAGGACCCGGGTCCCATTTTGGCGGAGGGGGTAGTTGTTTCTGCTCTATATTCCGATTTGGAGGCCGAGGTCCAGGCTGCCCAGACTGAGGCACCTGCCCGTTGTCCCTCCGGGAAGTTGTTCGTGCCTCCTGAGCTACGTCACAAACTCTTTAAGGTTGCAAAAAAGAAGAAAAAGAATACCGAAACGAGAGCCGCACATCTAAAATATAACAAATTTATTGGAAAAGACAGACACAACACAAAAATGATTAAAAATTGTCGTATACAACAAATCAAGGCCATGTAAACCATATATCAGTACATGCCATCCTGGCTCACCACAGGCATATGGACAAACCCCCACATCAATTAGTAGATAACAATAAAGTGCATGTAATCCATCAACAGGAATGAAAGATTCAAAATACTTATCATGAAAAGTATGTCATGATGGGGGGCCTGCGTGGCGGTCAGGAGAAGAGCCCAACGCGTATCGCCAGACTTGCTAGCTTCCTCAGGAGTGCCTAGTCTCAAATGCTCCATGACTATACACATATATACAAGATAATCAATTACTGATGATTTTTACCTGTGTGCCAGGTCGCCATGTGGAGGAAGGGGGCCGCAACCTCCTCATTAGCATGAAATAGGAGAGGGGGAGAGAGGAGAGGGGGGTGGGTGAAGATGTACAGAGTGCCAGCGTGCAGGCATTGTAACATATATAGTGAGCCACATGTATACAGCGTTCGGCTGTGTCGACCGCGCATGCGCCCAAAAGGGCAAGCGCAGGCCGCGTTCCAAACACCGGATACGATCGGCCACGCATGCCCATTGGACACCCGCTGCGTGTCAACAGCCGGAAGCTGAGACTCAGACCTGATTGCAGAACCAGGAGTGTGTGAGGAGCCGCGGGCTGCGCTCCAAACACCGGATGCGGACAGCCGCGCATGCCCATTGGACATCCACTGCGTGTCAACAGCCGGAAGTTGCGTCGCAGACCTGAATAAAGGATCAGAAGTGTATGGAAGGCCGCGGGCGAGTGCACAGCTGCGAAAAAATGAACTAACAAAGGATAAAATGTTGAAGAGTATAAATGTATAATACTGAAAATATGACTATTGCAAATAGCCTGGTACAAAATCTGCTATATTCAAGAAAAAAAGGTATACACATATATTAAAGTGAATTAGTGCATATCAAAAAAACACATTAAAACCCTCAATTATACTTATATTGTATCCCACAAACTCTTTAAGGAACATCATGATACGGTTCTTGCTGGTCACCCCGGGAGTAGAGCCACGGTAGATCTCATTGCTCGGAGATTTTGGTGGCTGGCTCTTCGTAAGTCTGTGAAGGGTTTTGTGGCTGCTTGTGAGACGTGCGCTCGCGCTAAGGTCCCTCGTTCACGACCTTCAGGTTCCCTTCTCCCGTTACCCATACCTTCCCGTCCTTGGACACACCTGTCCATGGACTTTATCACGGATCTTCCTCGTTCCTCGGGGAAGTCGGTGATCCTGGTGGTCGTGGACCATTTTAGCAAGATGGCTCATTTCGTTCCTTTCCCTGGTTTACCCAATGCTAAAACGTTGGCGCAAGCTTTTGTCGACCATATTGTTAAATTGCATGGCATTCCCTCTGATATTGTTTCCGATAGAGGCACGCAGTTTGTGTCCAGGTTCTGGAAGGCTTTCTGTTCTCGCCTGGGGGTTCGGCTGTCCTCTTCTGCTTTTCACCCGCAGTCGAATGGTCAGACTGAGCGCCTCAATCAGAATCTGGAGACATATTTGCGCTGTTTTGTGGCGGAGAACAAGGAGGATTGGTGTTCATTTCTCCCTCTTGCTGAGTTTGCTTTGAACAACCGTCGTCAGGAATCTTCTGATAAGTCACCATTTTTTGGTGCATATGGGTTCCATCCGCAGTTTGGGACATTCTCGGGAGGGGCTCTTTCTGGTTTACCTGAGGAGGAGAGATTTTCCTCGTCTTTGTCTACCATTTGGCAAAAGATTCAGAGTAATCTCAGAAAGATGAGTGAGAAGTATAAGCGTGTGGCTGATAAGAGACGTGTGCCTGGTCCGGACCTGAATGTGGGTGATCTTGTGTGGTTGTCTACAAGAAATATTAAACTGAAGGTTCCCTCCTGGAAATTGGGTCCCAAGTTTATTGGGCCTTATAAAATTTTGTCAGTCATCAATCCTGTTGCCTTCCGCCTTGATCTTCCACGGGTTTGGAAGATACATTATGTATTTCACAGATCTCTTTTAAAACCATATGTCCAGCCCACGGTACCCTCCTCTTTGCCTCCTCCTCCGATTTTGGTTGATGGCAATCTGGAGTTTGAGGTTTCCAGAATTGTGGACTCTTGCATTGTCCGCTGTTCTCTTCAGTACCTCGTTCATTGGAAGGGTTATGGTCCTGAGGAGAGGATGAGGGTTCCGATGTCGGACATTAACCACCTCAGGACCGCCGTACGCAGGATTGCGTCCTGCCGGCGGTCCTGCTCTTCTGGGTGGACGCATATACGCGTCCTCCCGCGAGAGCCGAGATTTCCTGTGAACGCGCGCACACAGGCGCGCGCGCTCACAGGAACGGAAGGTAAGCGAGTGGATCTCCAGCCTGCCAGCGGCGATCGCTCGCTGGCAGGCTGGAGATCCGAATTTTTTAACCCCTAACAGGTATATTAGACGCTGTTTTCATAACAGCATCTAATATACCTCCTACCTGGTCCTCTGGTGGTCCCTTTTGTTAGGATCGACCACCAGAGGACTCAGGTAGGTCAGTACAGTAGCACCAAACACCACACTACACTACACCCCCCCCCGTCACTTATTAACCCCTTATAAACCCCTGATCACCCATGATCACCCCATATAAACTCCCTGATCACCCCCCTGTCATTGATCACCGCCCTGTCATTGATCACCCCCCTGTCAGGCTCCGTTCAGACGTCCGTATGATTTTTACGGATCCACGGATACATGGATCGGATCCGCAAAAAGCATACGGACGTCTGAATGGAGCCTTACAGGGGGGTGATCAATGACAGGCGGGTGATCACCCATATACACTCCCTGATCACCCCCTGTCATTGATCACCCCCCTGTCATTGATCACTCCCCTGTAAGGCTCCATTCAGACGTCCGCATGATTTTTACGGATCCATGGATACATGGATCGGATCCGCAAAACACATGTGGACGTCTGAATGGAGCCTTACAGGGGGTGATCAATGACAGGCGGGTGATCACCCATATACACTCCCTGATCACCCCCCTGTCATTGATAACCCCCCTGTAAGGCTCCATTCAGACGTCCGCATGCGTTTTGTGGATCCGATCCATGTATCCATGGATCCGTAAAAAATCATGCGGATGTCTGAATGGAGCCTTACAGGGGGGGTGATCAGTGACAGGGGGGTGATTACCCTGATCACCCCCTGTCATTGATAACCCCCCTGTAAGGCTCCATTCAGACGTCCGCATGCGTTCTGTGGATCCGATCCATGTATCCATGGATCCGTAAAAAATCATGCGGATGTCTGAATGGAGCCTTACAGGGGGGGTGATCAGTGACAGGGGGGTGATCACCCTGATCACCCCCTGTCATTGATAACCCCCCTGTAAGGCTCCATTCAGACGTCCGCATGCGTTCTGTGGATCCGATCCATGTATCCATGGATCCGTAAAAAATCATGCGGATGTCTGAATGGAGCCTTACAGGGGGGGTGATCAGTGACAGGGGGGTGATCACCCTGATCACCCCCTGTCATTGATAACCCCCCTGTAAGGCTCCATTCAGACGTCCGCATGCCTTCTGTGGATCCGATCCATGTATCCATGGATCCGTAAAAAATCATGCGGATGTCTGAATGGAGCCTTACAGGGGGGGTGATCAGTGACAGGGGGGTGATCACCCTGATTACCCTGATCACCCCCTGTCATTGATAACCCCCCTGTAAGGCTCCATTCAGACGTCCGCATGCGTTCTGTGGATCCGATCCATGTATCCATGGATCCGTAAAAAATCATGCGGATGTCTGAATGGAGCCTTACAGGGGGGGTGATCAGTGACAGGGGGGTGATCACCCTGATTACCCTGATCACCCCCTGTCATTGATAACCCCCCTGTAAGGCTCCATTCAGACGTCCGCATGCGTTCTGTGGATCCGATCCATGTATCCATGGATCCGAAAAAAATCATGCGGATGTCTGAATGGAGCCTTACAGGGGGGGTGATCAGTGACAGGGGGGTGATTACCCTGATCACCCCCTGTCATTGATAACCCCCCTGTAAGGCTCCATTCAGACGTCCGCATGCGTTTTGTGGATCCGATCCATGTATCCATGGATCCGTAAAAAATCATGCGGATGTCTGAATGGAGCCTTACAGGGGGGGTGATCAATGACGGGGGTGATCAGGGAGTCTATATGGGTGATCACCCCCCTGTCATTGATCACCCCCCTGTCATTGATCACCCCCCCCCCCCTGGTAAGGCTCCATTCAGACATTTTTTTTGGCACAAGTTAGCGGAAATTTTTTGTTTGTTTTTGTTTTTTCTTACTAAGTCTCATATTCTACTAACTTGTGTCAAAAAATAAAATCTCACATGAACTCACCATACCCCTCACGGAATCCAAATGCGTAAACATTTTTAGACATTTATATTCCAGACTTCTTCTCACGCTTTAGGGCCCCTAAAAAGCCAGGGCAGTATAAATACCCCACATGTGACCCCATTTCGGAAAGAAGACACCCCAAGGTATTCCGTGAGGGGCATATTGAGTCCATGAAAGATTGAAATTTTTGTCCTAAGTTAGCGGAAAGTGAGACTTTGTGAGAAAAAAACAAAAAAAAATCAATATCCGCTAACTTATGCAAAAAAAAATAAAAATTCTAGGAACTCGCCATGCCCCTCATTGAATACCTTGGGGTGTCTTCTTTCCAAAATGGGGTCACATGTGGGGTATTTATACTGCCCTGGCTTTTTAGGGGCCCGAAAGTGTGAGAAGAAGTCTGGGATCCAAATGTCTAAAAATGCCCTCCTAAAAGGAATTTGGGCCCCTTTGCGCATCTAGGCTGCAAAAAAGTGTCACACATGTGGTATCGCCGTACTCAGGAGAAGTTGGGGAATGTGTTTTGGGGTGTCATTTTACATATACCCATGCTGGGTGAGAAAAATATCTTGGTCAAATGCCAACTTTGTATAAAAAAATGGGAAAAGTTGTCTTTTGCCAAGATATTTTTCTCACCCAGCATGGGTATATGTAAAATGACACCCCAAAACACATTACCCAACTTCTCCTGAGTACGGCGATACCACATGTGTGACACTTTTTTGCAGCCAAGGTGGTCAAAGGGGCACCTTTCGGATTTCGCAGGCCATTTTTTACACATTTTGATTGCAAGGTACTTCTTACACATTTGGGCCCCTAAATTGCCAGGGCAGTATAACTACGCCACAAGTGACCCCATTTTGGAAAGAAGACACCCCAAGGTATTCCGTGAGGGGCACGGCGAGTTCCTAGAATTTTTAATTTTTTGTCACAAGTTAGCGGAAAATGATGATTTTTCTTTTTTTTTCTTTTTTCCTTACAAAGTCTCATATTCCACTAACTTGCGACAAAAAATAAAAAATTCTAGGAACTCGCCATGCCCCTCACGGAATACCTTGGGGTGTCTTCTTTCCAAAATGGGGTCACTTGTGGCGTAGTTATACTGCCCTGGCAATTTAGGGGCCCAAATGTGTGAGAAGAACTTTGCAATCAAAATGTGTAAAAAATGCCCTGCAAAATCCGAAAGGTGCACTTTGGAATATGTGCCCCTTTGCCCACCTTGGCAGCAAAAAAGTGTGACACATCTGGTATCGCCGTACTCAGGAGAAGTTGGGCAATGTGTTTTGGGGTGTCATTTTACATATACCCATGCTGGGTAAGAAAAATATCTTGGTCAAATGCCAACTTTGTATAAAAAAATGGGAAAAGTTGTCTTTTGCCAAGATATTTCTCTCACCCAGCATGGGTATATGTAAAATGACACCCCAAAACACATTCCCCAACTTCTCCTGAGTACGGCGATACCAGATGTGTGACACTTTTTTGATGCCAAGGTGGGCAAAGGGGCACATATTCCAAAGTGCACCTTTCGGATTTCACCGGTCATTTTTTACAGATTTTGATTGCAAAGTACTTCTCACACATTTGGGCCCCTAAATTGCCAGGGCAGTATAACTACGCCACAAGTGACCCCATTTTGGAAAGAAGACACCCCAAGGTATTCCGTGAGGGGCATGGCGAGTTCCTAGAATTTTTTATTTTTTGTCGCAAGTTAGTGGAATATGAGACTTTGTAAGGAAAAAAGAGAAAAAAAAAAAATCATCATTTTCCGCTAACTTGTGACAAAAAATAAAAAATTCTAGGAACTCGCCATGCCCCTCACGGAATACCTTGGGGTGTCTTCTTTCCAAAATGGGGTCACTTGTGGCGTAGTTATACTGCCCTGGCAATTTAGGGGCCCAAATGTGTGAGAAGTACCTTGCAATCAAAATGTGTAAAAAATGGCCTGCAAAATCTGAAAGGTGCACTTTGGAATATGTGCCCCTTTGCCCACCTTGGCAGCAAAAAAGTGTGACACATCTGGTATTGCCGTACTCAGGAGAAGTTGGGGAATGTGTTTTGGGGTGTCATTTTACATATACCCATGCTGGGTGAGAAAAATATCTTGGCAAAAGACAACTTTTCCAATTTTTTTATACAAAGTTGGCATTTGACCAAGATATTTTTCTCACCCAGCATGGGTATATGTAAAATGACACCCCAAAACACATTCCCCAACTTCTCCTGAGTACGGCGATACCAGATGTGTGACACTTTTTTGCTGCCAAGGTGGGCAAAGGGGCACATATTCCAAAGTGCACCTTTTGGATTTCACCGGTCATTTTTTACACATTTTGATTGCAAAGTTCTTCTCACACATTTGGGCCCCTAAATTGCCAGGGCAGTATAACTACGCCACAAGTGACCCCATTTTGGAAAGAAGACACCCCAAGGTATTCCGTGAGGGGCATGGCGAGTTCCTAGAATTTTTTATTTTTTGTCGCAAGTTAGTGGAATATGAGACTTTGTAAGAAAAAAATAAATAAATAAAATCATCATCATTTTCCGCTAACTTGTGACAAAAAATAAAAAGTTCTATGAACTCACTATGCCCATCAGCGAATACCTTAGGGTGTCTACTTTCCGAAATGGGGTCATTTGTGGTGGTTTTCTACTGTTTGGGCATTGTAGAACCTCAGGAATCATGACAGGTGCTTAGAAAGTCAGAGCTGTTTCAAAAAGCGGAAATTCACATTTTTGTACCATAGTTTGTAAATGCTATAACTTTTACCCAAACCATTTTTTTTTTATCAAAGACATGTAGAACAATAAATTTGGCGAAAAATTTATTTATGGATGTCGTTTTTTTTGCAAAATTTTACAGCTGAAAGTGAAAAATGTCATTTTTTTGCAAAAAAATCGTTACATTTTGATTAATAACAAAAAAAGTAAAAATGTCAGCAGCAATAAAATACCACCAAATGAAAGCTCCATTAGTGAGAAGAAAAGGAGGTAAAATTCATTTGGGTGGTAAGTTGCATGACCGAGTGATAAACGGTGAAAAGAGTGTAGTGCCGAAGTGTAAAAAGTGCTCTGGTCATGAAGGGGGTTTCACCTAGCGGGGCTGAAGTGGTTAATGCCACTCGCCTTATCAGGGCATTTCATAGGGCTCATCCTGGGAAGGTGGGTCCTGGGTGTCCGGAGTCCACCCGTAGAGGGGGGGTACTGTCACTTCCAGAGCTTTGAGACGTTCTCACAGCTCTGTGTCTCCACCCCTGTGATGATGTCACTTAGAGTTTGGAGGTGTTCTCACTGTTCTGTTTCTCCGCCCCTGTGATGAGGTCTTTACTCCCAGCTGTCTCTCCTGCGTTTGATTTCCCTGCCTTTAAATCACCCCTCCTCCTATTGCAGGGCGTGGATTATATTTCTCTTTTCAGTTGTAGCTCTGCCTTGAGTATCTTCACTTCTTAAGCTACTAGTTCTCTGGACCTGTGTTCTGCTGCTGCAAGCACTCCGGATATTGCCAGCGGCCCTTGGATCCATCTTCTCTGCGGCTGGAGCTCCATCAGCTAAGTGTGCAGACTTTGTTGTGTACCTGGTGATTTCCTGACTGGATCTGAGGTGGCCACGGTTCCCTCCATATTCTGAGCAGGGCATCGGTGGCCGTGCCCCTTCCACTATTGTAGGGGTTACAGGGCTCATCAGTCTAAGGTACGCGGGCATGCCTCGTTCCACCATTTGGATCCGGGCATGTGCTTTAGCAGCATAGGGAGAGTGTTGAGGGTCTGACAGGGGTCACCCTTTCTCTTCCCTAGTTTGGGTCCGGTCAGTAGCTCTTCTTACTGTGTATGCTCTGGTTACCCTTAAACAGCCGTGACACTTGCATCACAACAGCTGGAGTTCTCTCTATTATTATCTATAGAGTAGAAACCTGACTCCAAGCATTTATTGGCAGAGTGCCACGAAGTTACACATCAGAAACTATATCTACAAATGCATGGCTGGTAAAGAACAAAAGAAGAACCAATGAGGCATGTGTTACCGTATTTCTTGGCCCTTAAGACATACTCCCCCCCCCCCCAAAGAGTCTTATGGGGCGAATACTAATGAGCACTTCCATAAAGCACTTATTAGTACCGGAGGATAGGGAAGCAGTGAATGCAGCACTCCCCGGGCTCTGTACTCACCTCTTCCTGGTCCTTTGTTGTCAGCTATGCCATGTCTGCACACAATGTAAGGGCACTCTGTGACCTCAAACTGTGCGTGTCAGGTCATAGTCTATGGTAGGAAGAAGAGAGAGAGAGTGCTGGAGTTGAGGAGCAGTGGCGTCCAGAGCAGCAAAAGTAAGTGGATTTTTTTTATTTTATGTAATTTGAGGCTGGGGGGTGATCAAATAAAGCTGATATTAGGCATGGGGTGGCTGATCTGAGGCATGAGGTCTGTTCTGTAGTATAGGGGTCTTATTTCTATTGGGGCTCTTGTCTGAGGTCTGATTGTGGGTCATTAAAATTGGGTCTGAGCTAAGGTCTTATTGGGGTCTTATTAACATTGTGGGTGTGATCTGAGGCCTGATTGAGGGTCTTATTAACATTGGGTGCTGTGAGCTAGGGTGTGATTAACATTGGGAGTCTGATTGCTGGTCTGATCTGAGGTCTAATGAAAAATATATTTTACTTATTATCATCCTCTAAAACCTAGATGTGACTTCTGGGCCGGTGCATATTATAGGGTAAAAAATATGGTAATTAATTAGTTATTAAAACATATAGATATGTATCTAGCTACACATACTGTTACCTGTCATTCAAGACAAGTTTCATAAATTAACATATACTTAAGAAGGCAAATTTATTATGCTAAAAGCTCCAGACTTCTGACTTATTTTTTGCCCCCCAAAAAATTGTGTTTATGCCTTATATCAGATATATTAAATGCCATATGTCAGTAGATGTATACCTTGGAAACTGGCTGACCTGTTGCATGTGCACTTAACAGCTAAAAGGATCTGTGGGGTCCCATGTTTATATGTGTCCTTTGCCCACATATGCCATACAGGACCAGTCATTATGATATTTTCACTGCATGGCCCTGTCAATAAAAGTAGGGGGAGTGAGTCAATTACAGAGAGATCATAGCCGCTAGGTGTAATGGAAATATGAAAATGAGATCAACACAGAAACCTTATGCTGCAAGAAAAACTTACAAATAAATATTATTGGTAGTCAATCTTGAAAGTTAACCTCAGAAATACGGGACATAAATCCCAGCGCAGTACAGGCGGGCGCAGCTTCTGCACCCGCCCGATCAAAGGCAGGGGTCTAGCTGTCACTGATAGCCAAACCCCTGCTTTATGCGTCGGCATTGGTGAAAACACAGATGCTGACACATTAATCCTTGTCAGCACTGACCTTCTTTAGGCATCGAGGCTGCCTTCCAGGAGAGCCTGTGAGATCCAGCTCCCTAGATCTCACAGGCAAGCAGGCTGTAAGTGTATTTAGGTATGTAATACACTTATAGCCAATGCATTACAAGTATACACTTGTAATAATACAGAAGTATTGTAATGCATTGTAAAGGGGATCAGACCCCCAAAAGTTGAAGTCCCAGAGTAGGACAAAAATAAATTGAAAAATAAGTTTAAAAAAATAACGTTTTCAAATAAATAAATTAAAAATTTAAAGTAAAATAAAAGCGTCCTGAAAATTAGGAAATAAAGAAAAGTTTACATATTAGTCATACACGTCCGTATCGACCGTATCTATAAAAATATCACGTGACCTAACCCCTCAGGTGAACACCGTCAAAAAATAAAATAAAAACTGTGCTAAAAACATTTTTTTTTATCAGCTTACATCACTAAAAGTGATGTCCAAGTGATCAAAAAGGTATATGCCCCCCAAATAGTACCAATCTAACCGTCACCTGATCCCACCAAAAATGAGCCCCTTCTAAGACAATCGCCCCAAAAATGAAAAAAAATATGGCTCTCAGACTATGGAGACACTAAAACATGATTATTAGTTTTTTGTTTCAAAAATGCTTTTAATGTGTTAAATGTAAAAAATAAATAAAAAGTAGACATCTTAGGTTTTGCCACATCCATAACGACCTGCTATATAAAAATATCAGATGACCAACCCCTCGTCTGAAAACTATATATTATTTTTATAAAAACTGTGTCAAAAACGCCATTTTTGTCACCTTAGATCACAAAAGTATAATATCAAGTGATTAAAAAGTCATACGCACCCCAAAATAGTACAAAACCGTCATCTCATCCTGCAAAAATGATACCCTATGTAAGACAATCACCCAAAAACTAAAAAAAAAAACTATGGCTCTCAGAATATGGAGATACCCAAAAAAAAATTTTTTTTATTTTCAAAAATGCTTTATTATGTAAAACAAAAAAATTTTCATATTTGGTATTGTTGCGTTCGTAACAACCTGCTCTATAAAAATAGCACAAGATCTAACCGGTTAGATGAACACTGTAAATTACAAAAAATAAAAACAGTGCCAAAACAGCAATTTTTTGTTACCTTGCCTCACAAAAAGTGTGATATAGAGCAACCAAAAATCATATATACCCTAAAATAGTACAAACAAAACTGACACCTTATCTCGTAGTTTACAAAATGGGGTTATTTTTTTGGGAGTTTCTACTCTAGGAGTTTCTAGCAGCTTAAAATTATCCCAGTGAAATCTGCTTTCCAAAAACCATATGGCGTTTCTTTCCTTCTGTGCAATGCCGTGTGCCAGTACAGCAGTTTACAACTACATATGTGGTGTTTCTGTAAACTACAGAATCAGGGCAATAAATATTGAGTTTTTTGGGCTGTTAACCCTTGCTTTGTTAGTGGAAAAAAATTGATTAAAATGGAAAATCTGCCAAAAAAGTGAAATTCTGAAATTTCATCTCCATTTTCCATAAATTCTTGTGGAACACCTAAAGGGTTAAAAAAGTTTAAAAAAATCAGTTTTGAATATCTTGAGGGGTGTAGTTTCTAAAATGGGGTAATTTTTGGGTGGCTTATATTATGTAATCCTCACAAAGTGACTTTAGACCTGAACTGGTCCATAAAATGTTGTTTTTGGAAATTCTTGTAAGACCCAAATTTACCTGTTTGTGGAATGTGGGAGAAAGCTGGAGTACTCTGAGAAGGCCCACATAAACAATGCAAAAACATACACATGCAATGCATTTGTTGATCCTGGTTAGATTCAAACCCAGGACCCCAGTGCTACAAAGCTCCAATACTAACAACAATGCTGCCCAAAGTTACTTATCTTGGCAGTCATTTTGCTAAAATTAGCTGGATCAGCTCCAGTATGAGTCGAGCACTGGAGTGCAATTTGCGTATTTGCTCAATACACTGAACAAGGTTGGGAGTCTTAAAAGAAAAGAAAGAGTGCTGTCAACTGATGGTGGGAGAGGGGAGAGCCAGGAGCTCATGAATATGAAGCCTTACCAGCATGTGCAGTGTAATGAGCAGACTCAAGCAGTCATGCCTTGTTTAAAAAAAGTGACCAATTATTTTGGTCTGGGTCTCTTTCAACAACTAAGGCTGTCCTCTGATTCACTTCCAAAGTCTTCTGTCTCTAACAGGAATTAGTCAACACTCTTTTTTATGTGAGAACATAGGGGGTCATTCAATAAGACCGGCAATTTTAGACTCAGGTCTTAATAAGCCCTATAGCTGGAGGTGGATTGCAAGAGTTATAAAGAGGCACCAGCCTCTTTATAACTTTGGTGAATCCAACAAAAATTCTAAATGTAAAGCAGGCTCCCTCCTGTCCCGTGCCATTGCCCACCAACACCCACTTTTTTAGTGTGAACGGGGAAAAGTTGCAGATTGCACTGCAACTAACTGTTATGCCAGCAAGATGCACCTGAAATATGCCTAATTTGGGGCGTATTTCAGCTTGATAAATGACCCCATAATTACAACAAGCAAGACAGGAAATTTTCTGTCATATCAGGCCATCACTGAAGATATACATGGATTCTCACTGGCAGCCTCTATAGAATGTGTGCTAAACAGTACAGACTCTAACTAAAACCATCTCTTCTTTGTATCAAGTACTGTCCTTTAACTTTATCCCTGGCTATTTTCTCATCCTAACCACAGTAGTTCCAGAAATTCTCCTCTAACATCATGGCAGCATGCCATACCACTTGTCAAAGCTTGGTTTTGAGTTGAGGGCAGCTACCTTACTTAGTATATAACCATTGCATTGCAGTTCAATACTGAATATTGATTTAAGAGCAGGTATTTCATAGTATATAAATTGCCGGTGTACAATTGGAATGTCGGTAGAAGGCCTGAGAAAGATTTTGCCCTTTGAAACTTGTAATTTTAAGCTTTGAAGAATAAGGCAATTTATTTTTTCCTGTGTCTTCCAAGAATCTATATTTTATTATATAGTTCATCCTTTGAACCACAGAAGAGGTGACTTGAAAGATTGACAATATAAGCCTTCAATACTATAACCCATTTATAATTTACTTTTTCAGTCTGACAATATTTAAAGGAGGAACATCCATAAATATTTGACAAAGCAAGTGTAGCAAGATTTCTCCATTTGATAAAATATTCTGCCATTATTTAGCACTGTTCTGAATTGACACAAATCCTTTATACTGCAATGATGTAATGGATTACCTTATCTTCTGCTATACTTAAAAAAAAATATTGTATTATTATAGCTCCTCCAAAAATCCAAGCTGTTTTGCATATCTTGTATGAGCATTTTACTCTTGAAAGAATTTGCATTAGGATCTTCAACAAGTCTGGGATTGAAATGTGCAGGTGTTCAGTGTACAATAAGCTATTCTCAATGATTAGCATGTAAAACTGCAGTATTAAAAATTCCCAATACTATGCATTTAACCTTGTACCATAATCCAAATTTAAACTGATAAATATTTTACATTTAAATTTATACATTAAATCATAATTACTTTACCTTACAGTGATTTTAGATGACATACTTAAAATCCATTTGGTGCTAAGGAAGATATTATTCTCCACTTTACATTCTAATAAGATACAAGAATTTTTGTATACAAATAATAATGTAGACTTATACAATAAATGAAATCCACTACTCAGTGATCAGGTAGTTCTCAATCAGGACATTGATTCTTTCTTTATTGGCATATTTCCAAGCTTGAGGGATTTTGCAGGACATAGGATCCTCATGAGATGGAGAGATAGCAGTGGTCAACGTATCAATATCCTGATTGATGACTACCAGATTGTAAGTAGAAGAGTCAATTTCTTGTACAGTTGAAATTAAAAAAAAATTAAAATATTGTGCAAAGTTCATTTATTTCAGTAATGCAACTTAAAAGGTGAAACTAACATATGAGATAGACTCAGTACATGCAAAGGGATATATTCCAAGCCTTTATTTGTTATAATTTGGATGATTATGGCTTACAGCTTATGAACCCCCAAAGTCACAATCTCAGGTACCGTTTGGTCAGGGGGTATGGATTAATTAGCTGACAAGAGTTTGACGCTTTGAGCCTAGAATATTGAACCTTTTCATAATATTCTAATTTTAAGTCACATTACTGAAATGAATGAACTTTTGCACAATATTCAAATTTTTCGAGTTTTAACTGTATATGTCTACGTTGAGCCTATTGTTTGAAACAGTTATAAAATGAATCTTGATGGACCCTATTGACTTTATTAGGGTTTACATTAAGTTTCTAATAATTTGTAAGTGCAAGTTGTGCTGCCAGCTATGAATGCTTAGTCCAACATAAGAGATTTCTACACACTTGATGTCTGTATAGTGGGGCATTTTTTAGACATACTGTATAAACCAGTGGACTCTACAGTATTTCACAGATTTAATTGCCGGTCATTCCTTAACCTTGAATGAATCCCTGATTTCATAGGGTCCCATAAAATCTTTTTCTTAACCAGTTAAGGTGGATATGGTCATATGCAATGGAAGACTAGAGTCTATCAATGGATAAATATATCCACATTTTCAGCCATTATCAGTATGTGTGGGAGAAAATATCAGTTGAGATACAGTATTATTCAGCCCCATAACTTTTTCTCGTATCTTTTCCATGCTATTTATTCATTGGGTTTCCAGTATTTGAGTATATCACTAATGCTATTTTCAGAAACAGGTATATTAAAGGTAATCTTAAAGGGGTATATTAAGCAGATCTGTACCTATGAAACTGGCTGACCTGTTACATGTGCACTTTGCAGCTAAAGGGATCTGTGTTTGTTCCATATTCACATGTATCCACATTGTTCAGAAAAATGATGTTGTAATATATGCAACTAATTGTCTAGGAGCAACTGGGGCATTGCTGTTATTCCTAAAGACTCTGCTATCTCTGACACTGCCACGTTCTCTGCACTTTGATTAACAGGGCCACGCAGTGTAAATGTGATCCCTGTCAATCAAAGTGCAAAGAGGTGTGACAATTAGCTAGAGAGGCTGAAGCTGTAGATGTAATGGTAACACCCCTTTTGCTCCTAGAGGCTCATTTGCATCTATTAAACCATATTTTTATTCTCAGCATATGAGCACAAATGTCTTCAGCTGCCAAGCGCACATGCAACATGGTCAACTAGTTTCATGGGTACAAATCTACTGTACAGATGGCCTTTAATATATCTGGTGTGAGGTATAAACACCAGTTTTTGGCAACAAATAAGTCAGAATTCTGGATGCCATTTAACACCTTGCTCACTAGGGTGAAATATCTTGTTAGCTTAAGATGAACCAGACTGACATTGCTTCCTATAATTTTGTCTAGAAGTACTTCAATCACCTCTAACTGCCTCTAAAAATGTCTCCCTTTTAGATTTTCTAAATTGGATTTTAGATATATGGTAAAAAAACGCATATTTATCAAGACTGAAAATAATTAAACAGCGATATTCCTGAAATATACCACTTATAGCATCCAGGTTTGAACAATAGCCATTTAGGAGTATTCTTTATCGGTGATCTTTTACTCAATATGTGGGGTCATCTATGCGTATCTGTTATAAAGTTGCCAAATTTTGTGCAATTGATATTTTGTGAAAAAAAATTGTTTTACACCGCTCTTGCCATGTTTTAAATCTTAGTGGAAGGGGTGAGGCCTTGGCTTGACATGCCTCATAAAATTTACACCATAAAACTGCCATAAATTACAACTCAGACCTATATCAACTCTTAGTTGGAGTAGGCTTTATTTTATGGCTCACAGAACTCACAGATGCTACAATTTCTTTTTTAAGAAGCATGCATTCTATAATAAATTACTTGCATCTTTTGCCCCATGTGAAATGTCAGTCCTTAGTAAATGACCCTAATTGTTTCCAATTAGAAATTGTGCTATCCAGGCCAACATTCTGTAACATGTAGCATATTTGAACATAAGGTATAGTATCAAACAATTAAAGAAAATGCATTTCCCATTAATCAGTCTGTTATGCCCTTTCCACTTCAATCCTCCACTATTAATGTCATGTTATACCAGCTATATTGCAATATTGATACCATTATATTAATACCAAAGTGAAGTAGGTATTGAAAACCCTGGGTGACTAAACAATACCCAGTAGATCGCTATTATTGTAGGTAAAGCTACTGGCAGAGAATAGTAAACTATTGGGATACCAGGAACAGGACAGTCTCCTACTACCTCGCCAGGAAGTGAAATCTTTGCATTCTCTAGATTATGGACTTCTAGGTGTAATCAAACATTTTAGCAAATGTTTGAAGATGTTTCAAACAGCCTATTCATTATGATTCCATACATGTATCAAGTTTTATAGTGGGATTTACTAAAATGTATGTAATATCATCAGCAAACAATGTGTCCCTTTTAAAAGGGAAAATTATGCAGGCGATTGTCAGGAAGAAACATTCCTTCCTGGCAAGTGCCTGCTTGTCAGTGAAGGAGACCATTGCCATTAAATGGGGAGGAGCGATCGTTAATGCCATTGCATACAGACTCGATTTCCTGCATCAGAGTATTGTTTAGACAGCATGATCTGCTGCCAGCAAACAATGATTTTGGTGCCTGTACAAATGAGCATATTACCTGATGACTGAGCATTTTGCTCGTTCATCGTTAGCTGCAAAAGTGGAGGGAATCTAGCTTTCAGGAATAAACTCCAATAACTTTATTTGAGACACATAGAAATGTAAAATACAAGTATTCTACGTGTTTCAAATGTGCAACATGCACTTAGCCATGACATGAAAGCTTATATGGACCCAAATCAATGGGGTTCTGTATGTTGACGAGCATTTTGCACACTCCAAACCACTAGGCAACCTGGATTTTAAATACCAGTATTGTATTATTTCCAAGTGATGGATGGTTGCCACTTTTACAGCTGTCTTTATGATAATTTGGTTTAACATGTAATAAAAGATTAAACAATGGCTGTATTCTGTGATTATATGTAAAATGTAGGCATAAATCATTCTCTATAACTGTCAGCATTAGCAGAGATAATGGGGAGGGGTCAGAAAAAGCAGTTCACCAAAGAAAAACCCTCCCATTTAAAAGGAACCTGTCACCAAAAAAACGGATACTAAACTGTTAATAGTACCTTATAGTGCTGCAGAGTAGGTTCCTAATGCACTTTTTGATCGTTTAGCCGCATCTAGCCTCCTGGAGAAATCAATGTTTTATTCAGCCGCTGCCCCCTGCTTCAAGTCAGGTTTAAAATCAAGGGGGCAGCAGCCTAGGCGTCTTGAATGCTGCTCTCCCCGCCTCCCGCCGCCTTTATTGACACGCCGGATCTCAGTGCCGGGACCGCGCTCCCAGCCCGCATGCGCAGTAAAGGGCTGCTGTAGCGCGATCCCGGCTCCGGCTCGTACACTCAGTCGTCTTCAGTTTCACTACTGTGCATGCGCCCGCCAGCCTTACATACTAGCGCAGTTACAGAAGATGCCGGGCGCATGTGCATTTGCGAAACTGAAGCTGGTTGAGTGTACGAGCCGGAACAGGGATCGCGCTACAGCAGCCCTTTACTGCGCAGCAGCCCTTTACAGCGCATACTATGAAACCATAGCTAGAAAACTATGGCACTGTTCATAACTCAAAAACGCCATGTACTAGTTTCATAGTCTTCTGACAAGTATATTAGACTATGAGACTTATGACAAGCTTATTAGTGTTGCCTTTTGCATGGAAAATTTGGAATACAACTACACTAGGATGATATCTGACACTGGGAACGCTGGGTAATAACTTAGTGATAAAATCTGACACTGGGAAAGTTGGGTAATAACTCAGTGAAGATGTCTCTCTGGTATCTTCAGATATCTGATATCTGAAGATACCAGACACCCTCTTTTCTTTAGAGCAGGGGTTGTCTGGTTTGATGCTCGGGTCTCCGGGCACTCGGATCTGCCAAGCATAGCGATGCTCGAGCCGAACAGCAGTTCGGCCGAGCATGCTCGCTCAACACTACTCATCTCTATTCTAGAACTCTACTAGCTATGAACACAATTAAGAAACCTATCCTCAAGATATATTAAGTTCCCACCCTAGTGTATGGCTTCTGCTGTATCTATGATAATAAAGTGGTAGCAAGAAATAGATATTAAAAACCTCAGAAATGTTAAACTTTTAGTGGAAATAAAAACACATGTATCAGAAGATTTGGCACAGCTTCTTGTCTGTCTGAGATCCTATCTTGGTCTTTCATACCTTTCTGATTTTCTATAATTGACCCTGGTGCCCAGGCAACAAGCAACTGATAATTTTAAATGTCTTTTGACACATCTTATTATCAGATTAAACTTACTCTGCAAGATACAAAACCTTAGACTTTTAAAGTTACATTAAAATAAATTTTGTTCAAGCATTCTTTTATTCCACCACTTATCCCAGTGATACAACTTTGAATTTATTAACATGTGGAAGATTCAGCTACTAATATAATAGGTACAATGTGGAAATTTTTCATATGTGATAACGTTTTGTCATAGGGTGCATTAGTTTATGAGATAGTAAAAATGGAGCAAATTACAACATATTATCAATAAAAGTGAAGAGTGTGGAACAAGGCGCCTGATGAAGATGGCCGCATAGCTCTGTGCTCTGTGAAGAGATTTGTCGCTGACGCCAGCTAAAACTAGCATACAGAGGCAGAGATGGTAAAAATCGGGAACCCCAAGCACAGTGACACTGCTGCTCCCTCCAAAACACAGAATGCTGGAGGAGACATGGAGAAATTCCTGAAGAAAGCCGCCGCAACGGTAGCCGCCAGGGAGCCTAAGATGGCGCCGACTCCACAGGCTAAAGCACCGAAGCGAGCTCCTGCACAGTCGGAGGGAGAGAGTGATTCAGACGCAGCGCAAGCCAGTTCTGACCTTCCGGTCACAAGAAAATACCTTGACCGTGCTCTGAGCAGGATTATGGAGCCGATCCTTGCAGAATTGTCTGCATGCAGGAACGAGGTGAGGCAAATTGGAGACCGCGTGGAGAACTTAGAGCTGCACCAAGCAGAGATACTGAACCACCAGTCCGCGGTGTCAGACTCTTTTCGCCGCTGCGCTTTATACTTAAACGACCTCCACTGTTCACTAGAAGATCAAGAAAACAGGGGGCGCCGAAATAACCTGAGATTCCGAGGAGTGCCAGAGACAGTCTCCTCAGGAGAGATTTCAGCCTCCATCATGGAAATATGCGGATCACTTCTGGGCCCTAACTTCTCACAAGACATAATCATAGAACGGGCGCACAGAGCCCTCAGACCCAAGCCTAAGCCGGCCGAACCACCCAGGGACATAATATGTAGGTTCCTGAATTTTCAAGTGAAAACTGCCATTCTGGAAGCCGCGCGCAACCATCCTGATTTCACATACGAAGATTTCAGGATTGATATATATCAAATTTGGACTCATCAGACCAAAGCACAGATTTCCACTGGTCTAATGTCCATTCCTTGTGTTCTTTAGCCCAAACAAGTCTCTTCTGCCTGTTGCCTGTCCTTAGCAGTGGTTTCCTAGCAGATATTCTACCATGAAGGCCTAATTCACACAGTCTCCTCTTAACAGTTGTTCTAGAGATGTGTCTGCTGTTAGAACTTTGTGTGGCATTGACCTGGTCTCTAATCTGAGCTGCTGTTAACCTGTGATTTCTGAGGCTGGTGACTCGGATGAACTTATCCTCCGCAGCAGAGGTGACTCTTGGTCTTCCTTTCCTGGGGCGGTCCTTATGTGAGCCAGTTTCTTTGTAGCGCTTGATGGTTTTTGTGACTGCACTTGGGGACACTTTCAAATTTTTTCAAATTTTTCGGACTGACTGACCTTCATTTCTTAAAGTAATGATGGCCACTTATTTTTCTTTACTTAGCTGCTTTTTAGTGTGCAAAGCAGTAATCAAAGCAAAAGGTGGCTACTTTAAAGAACCTAGAATATTTTCAGTTGTTTCACACTTTTTTGTTATATATATAATTCCACATGTGTTAATTCATAGTTTTGATGCCTTCAGTGTGAATCTACAATTTCCATTGTCATGAAAATAAAGAAAACTCTTTGAATGAGAAGGTGTGTCCAAACTTTTTGTCTGGACTATATATATTTATATATATAATTATTTTATTTTTTAAGTAACTGACCATGCAGCACTATAGTGTATTGGGTAAGATTCTTGGCTATAATATAGAAGGTTGCGAGTTTGAATCCCACCAGAAACTTTTCAGAAATAGAGTCTAAATTAGATTTAAATATACTAGGTATCCGAAAGCACTGACTCCATATATAGACATAGCTACTGTATATATTGAGTCAGAGCAGGGACTCCTAAGCTGAACTCGAGTCCTGACACCCTCCCCTCTTCAGAGCAGGGGGTGCCTGGTTTAATGCTCAGGTTCTCCCATTGACTTCCATTGTGCTCGGGTGCTCTGTAGAGTACCCAAGCATTGAGAAGTGTTCTACTCGTGCACCATAGCACCATCTATTTTCCTCTAGCTAGTGACTGGACAACAGTTAATTTAAGGCAACTTCCCCTAGGTGCCTGAGCGTTAGCTTTACTAGTTGGTAAATTCCCAATGAAAGTGTGCTGCACTGTTTGTCTACTCGTGTTCTGACCTCTGGCTGTTTACCATCCTTACCTTAGCCTGTTTATTGTATTGACGCTTTGCTGACTGTGCTGACCTTTGACTTGTTTCATGGATTTGCATATATGCTGGCTGCCATGACCACTTCCTGCTTCCTAACTATGAGTATTGCCTGACCCCGTGGTGCCTCTGTGGGTCAGTTGCCAATTCCACGGGGACTATCCCAAGAGGAAGTGTTCCCTTGCAGATATTCCAAGAGGAAGCAGACTGGTTGCTCCCCTGCAGCAAAGGTCAACCTGTAGGTGTTATAGAACTAGGGAACTGCTAGAATTATGGCCTTAGGTGTCCAACCGATTAGTTGGTGCAGTGGTTCAAGACCCACTGACTGTAACAAATGCCTTCCAAATGTCTTCCATTCTACTTTATACGATGTAAGACTATTGCTTGTAGTTGGATGGGGTTTGCACACTGCATAAGACATGCATACTACTGCAGAGTCTGCAGGCTCTGAAGTGCCTTAGATTTATATATATATGACTCTCCTTCATATTTAGTAGTTTCCAGAACTAATAACTATAGATAGGGATGAGCGAACTCGAACTGTATAGTTCGGGTTCGTACCGAATTTTGGGGTGTCCGTGACACGGACCCGAACCCGGACATTTTCGTAAAAGTCCGGGTTCGGGTTCGGTGTTCGTCGCTTTCTTCGCGCTTTTGTGACGCTTTCTTGGCGCTTTTTGAAAGGCTGCAAAGCAGCCAATCAACAAGCGTCATACTACTTGCCCCAAGAGGCCGTCACAGCCATGCCTACTATTGGCATGGCTGTGATTGGCCAGAGCACCATGTGACCCAGCCTCTATTTAAGCTGGAGTCACATAGCGCCGCCCGTCACTCTGCTCTGATTAGCGTAGGGAGAGGTTGCGGCTGCGACAGTAGGGCGAGATTAGGCAGATTAACTCCTCCAAAGGACTTGATTAACTGATCGATCTGCAGCTGTGGATCATTGAGCTGCTGATCCTCAATTGCTCACTGTTTTTAGGCTGCCCAGACCGTTTGTCAGTCACATTTTTCTGGGGTGATCGGCGGCCATTTTGTGTCTTGTGGTGCGCCAGCACAAGCTGCGACCAAGTGCATTTAACCCTCAATGGTGTGGTTGTTTTTTGGCTAAAGCCTACATCAGGGTGAAGCTGTCACACCAAGTGCATTTAACCAGCAATAGTCTGTTCATTTTTTGGCCATATACAAAATCAGGGGCAAGCTGCGCCTGTCACCAAGTGCATTTAACCCTCAATGGTGTGGTTGTTTTTTGGCTAAAGCCTACATCAGGGTGAAGCTGTCACACCAAGTGCATTTAACCAGCAATAGTCTGTTCATTTTTTGGCCATATACAAAATCAGGGGCAAGCTGCGCCTGTCACCAAGTGCATTTAACCCTCAATGGTGTGGTTGTTTTTTGGCTAAAGCCTACATCAGGGTGAAGCTGTCACACCAAGTGCATTTAACCAGCAATAGTCTGTTCATTTTTTGGCCATATACAAAATCAGGGGCAAGCTGCGCCTGTCACCAAGTGCATTTAACCCTCAATGGTGTGGTTGTTTTCTGGCTAAAGCCTACATCAGGGTGAAGCTGTCACACCAAGTGCATTTAACCAGCAATAGTCTGTTTATTTTTTGGCCATATACTACATCAGGGGCAAGCTGCGCCCGTCACCAAGTGCATTTAACCCTCAGTAGTGTGGTTGGTCAAGCTGTGACACCAAGTGCATTTAACCAGCAATAGTCTGTTCATTTTTTGGCCATATACTACATCAGGGGCAAGCTGCGCCCGTCACCAAGTGCATTTAACCAGCAATAGTGTGGTTATTTTTTGGCCATATCCCAGTCTAATTCTGTCACTAAATCCATACCGGTCACCCAGCGCCTAAATACTAGGCCTCAAATTTATATCCCGCTAAATCTCTCGTTACCGCTGTCCTGTTGTAGCTGGGAAAGTTATTTAGTGTCCGTCAAAGCACATTTTTTGTTCTGGGTTGAAGTACAATTCCCAATTTAGCAATTTCATAATTTAGTGGTTTCTGCTATATCAGAGCTATTTGAAATCTATCCCTAAAAGGGTATATAATATTCAAGGTGCACATTGGGTCATTCAGAATAACTTCACACACACCCGCTACTGTGTATTTTCAAGTCTAATTCTGTCACTAAACCCATACCTGTCACCCAGCGCCTAAATACTAGGCCTCAAATTTATATCCTGCTAAATCTCTCGTTACCGCTGTCCTGTTGTAGCTGGGAAAGTTATTTAGTGTCCGTCAAAGCACATTTTTTGTTCTGGGTTGAAGTACAATTCCCAATTTAGCAATTTCATAATTTAGTGGTTTCTGCTATATCAGAGCTATTTGAAATCTATCCCTAAAAGGGTATATAATATTCAAGGTGCACATTGGGTCATTCAGAATAACTTCACACACACCCGCTACTGTGTATTTCCAAGTCTAATTCTGTCACTAAACCCATACCTGTCACCCAGCGCCTAAATACTAGGCCTCAAATTTATATCCTGCTAAATCTCTCGTTACCGCTGTCCTGTTGTAGCTGGGAAAGTTATTTAGTGTCCGTCAAAGCACATTTTTTGTTCTGGGTTGAAGTACAATTCCCAATTTAGCAATTTCATAATTTAGTGGTTTCTGCTATATCAGAGCTATTTGAAATCTATCCCTAAAAGGGTATATAATATTCAAGGTGCACATTGGGTCATTCAGAATAACTTCACACACACCCGCTACTGTGTATTTCCAAGTCTAATTCTGTCACTAAACCCATACCTGTCACCCAGCGCCTAAATACTAGGCCTCAAATTTATATCCTGCTAAATCTCTCGTTACCGCTGTCCTGTTGTAGCTGGGAAAGTTATTTAGTGTCCGTCAAAGCACATTTTTTGTTCTGGGTTGAAATACAATTCCCAATTTAGCAATTTCATAATTTAGTGGTTTCTGCTATATCAGAGCTATTTGAAATCTATCCCTAAAAGGGTATATAATATTCAAGGTGCACATTGGGTCATTCAGAATAACTTCACACACACCCGCTACTGTGTATTTCCAAGTCTAATTCTGGCACTAAACCCATACCTGTCACCCAGCGCCTAAATACTAGGCCTCAAATTTATATCCTGCTAAATCTCTCGTTACCGCTGTCCTGTTGTAGCTGGGAAAGTTATTTAGTGTCCGTCAAAGCACATTTTTTGTTCTGGGTTGAAATACAATTCCCAATTTAGCAATTTCATAATTTAGTGGTTTCTGCTATATCAGAGCTATTTGAAATCTATCCCTAAAAGGGTATATAATATTCAAGGTGCACATTGGGTCATTCAGAATAACTTCACACACACCCGCTACTGTGTATTTCCAAGTCTAATTCTGTCACTAAACCCATACCTGTCACCCAGCGCCTAAATACTAGGCCTCAAATTTATATCCTGCTAAATCTCTCGTTACCGCTGTCCTGTTGTAGCTGGGAAAGTTATTTAGTGTCCGTCAAAGCACATTTTTTGTTCTGGGTTGAAATACAATTCCCAATTTAGCAATTTCATAATTTAGTGGTTTCTGCTATATCAGAGCTATTTGAAATCTATCCCTAAAAGGGTATATAATATTCAAGGTGCACATTGGGTCATTCAGAATAACTTCACACACACCCGCTACTGTGTATTTCCAAGTCTAATTCTGTCACTAAACCCATACCTGTCACCCAGCGCCTAAATACTAGGCCTCAAATTTATATCCTGCTAAATCTCTCGTTACCGCTGTCCTGTTGTAGCTGGGAAAGTTATTTAGTGTCCGTCAAAGCACATTTTTTGTTCTGGGTTGAAATACAATTCCCAATTTAGCAATTTCATAATTTAGTGGTTTCTGCTATATCAGAGCTATTTGAAATCTATCCCTAAAAGGGTAGATCATATTGAAGGTGCACATAGGGACATTCAGAATAACTTCACACACCCGCTACTGTGCATTTCCAAGTCTAATTCTGTCACTAAACCCATACCTGTCACCCAGCGCCTAAATACTAGGCCTCAAATTTATATCCTGCTAAATCTCTCATTAACGCTGTCCTGTTGTGGCTGGGAAAGTTATTTAGTGTCCGTCAAAGCACATTTTTTGTTCTGGGTTGAAATACAATTCCCAATTTAGCAATTTCATAATTTAGTGGTTTCTGCTATATCAGAGCTATTTGAAATCTATCCCTAAAAGGGTAGATCATATTGAAGGTGCACATAGGGACATTCAGAATAACTTCACACACCCGCTACTGTGCATTTCCAAGTCTAATTCTGTCACTAAACCCATACCTGTCACCCAGCGCCTAAATACTAGGCCTCAAATTTATATCCAGCTAAATCTGTCCTTAGTGCTGTAGCTGGGCGAGTTATTTAGTGTCCGTTCAAGCACATTTCTTGTTCTGGGTTGAAATACAATTCCCAATTTAGCAATTTCATAATTTAGTGGTTTCTGCTATATCAGAGCTATTTGAAATCTATCCCTAAAAGGGTATATAATATTCAAGGTGCACATTGGGTCATTCAGAATAACTTCACACACACACGCTTCTGTGCATTTCCAAGTCTAATTCTGTCACTAAATCCATACCGGTCACCCAGCGCCTAAATACTAGGCCTCAAATTTATATCCCGCTGAATTTGAATACAATACATTGGGCCAAATAATATATTTGTTGTTGTGGTGAACCATAACAATGAGAAAAACATCTAGTAAGGGACGCGGACGTGGACATGGTCGTGGTGGTGTTAGTGGACCCTCTGGTGCTGGGAGAGGACGTGGCCGTTCTGCCACATCCACACGTCCTAGTGTACCAACTACCTCAGGTCCCAGTAGCCGCCAGAATTTACAGCGATATATGGTGGGGCCCAATGCCGTTCTAAGGATGGTAAGGCCTGAGCAGGTACAGGCATTAGTCAATTGGGTGGCCGACAGTGGATCCAGCACGTTCACATTATCTCCCACCCAGTCTTCTGCAGAAAGCGCACAGATGGCGCCTGAAAACCAACCCCATCAGTCTGTCACATCACCCCCATGCATACCAGGGAAACTGTCTCAGCCTCAAGTTATGCAGCAGTCTCTTATGCTGTTTGAAGACTCCGCTGGCAGGGTTTCCCAAGGGCATCCACCTAGCCCTTCCCCAGCGGTGAAAGACATAGAATGCACTGACGCACAACCACTTATGTTTCCTGATGATGAGGACATGGGAATACCACCTCAGCATGTCTCTGATGATGACGAAACACAGGTGCCAACTGCTGCGTCTTTCTGCAGTGTGCAGACTGAACAGGAGGTCAGGGATCAAGACTGGGTGGAAGACGATGCAGGGGACGATGAGGTCCTAGACCCCACATGGAATGAAGGTCGTGCCACTGACTTTCACAGTTCGGAGGAAGAGGCAGTGGTGAGACCGAGCCAACAGCGTAGCAAAAGAGGGAGCAGTGGGCAAAAGCAGAACACCCGCCGCCAAGAGACTCCGCCTGCTACTGACCGCCGCCATCTGGGACCGAGCACCCCAAAGGCAGCTTCAAGGAGTTCCCTGGCATGGCACTTCTTCAAACAATGTGCTGACGACAAGACCCGAGTGGTTTGCACGCTGTGCCATCAGAGCCTGAAGCGAGGCATTAACGTTCTGAACCTGAGCACAACCTGCATGACCAGGCACCTGCATGCAAAGCATGAACTGCAGTGGAGTAAACACCTTAAAACCAAGGAAGTCACTCAGGCTCCCCCTGCTACCTCTTCTGCTGCTGCCGCCTCGGCCTATTCTGCTGCTGCCGCCTCGGCCTCTTCCTCCGCCTCTGGAGGAACGTTGGCACCTGCCGCCCAGCAAACAGGGGATGTACCACCAACACCACCACCACCACCTCCGTCACCAAGCGTCTCAACCATGTCACACGCCAGCGTTCAGCTCTCCATCTCACAAACATTTGATAGAAAGCGTAAATTCCCACCTAGCCACCCTCGATCCCTGGCCCTGAATGCCAGCATTTCTAAACTACTGGCCTATGAAATGCTGTCATTTAGGCTGGTGGACACAGACAGCTTCAAACAGCTCATGTCGCTTGCTGTCCCACAGTATGTTGTTCCCAGCCGGCACTACTTCTCCAAGAGAGCCGTGCCTTCCCTGCACAACCAAGTATCCGATAAAATCAAGTGTGCACTGCGCAACGCCATCTGTGGCAAGGTCCACCTAACCACAGATACGTGGACCAGTAAGCACGGCCAGGGACGCTATATCTCCCTAACTGCACACTGGGTAAATGTAGTGGCAGCTGGGCCCCAGGCGGAGAGCTGTTTGGCGCACGTCCTTCCGCCGCCAAGGATCGCAGGGCAACATTCTTTGCCTCCTGTTGCCACCTCCTCCTTCTCGGCTTCCTCCTCCTCTTCTTCCACCTGCTCATCCAGTCAGCCACACACCTGAACCACCAACTTCAGCACAGCCCGGGGTAAACGTCAGCAGGCCATTCTGAAACTCATATGTTTGGGGGACAGGCCCCACACCGCACAGGAGTTGTGGCGGGGTATTGAACAACAGACCGACGAGTGGTTGCTGCCGGTGAGCCTCAAGCCCGGCCTGGTGGTGTGTGATAATGGGCGAAATCTCGTTGCAGCTCTGGGACTAGCCAATTTGACGCACATCCCTTGCTTGGCGCATGTGCTGAATTTGGTGGTGCAGAAGTTCATTCACAACTACCCCGACATGTCAGAGCTGCTGCATAAAGTGCGGGCCGTCTGTTCGCGCTTCCGGCGTTCACATCCTGCTGCTGCTCGCCTGTCTGCGCTACAGCGTAACTTCGGCCTTCCCGCTCACCGCCTCATATGCGACGTGCCCACCAGGTGGAACTCCACCTTGCACATGCTGGACAGACTGTGCGAGCAGCAGCAGGCCATAGTGGAGTTTCAGCTGCAGCACGCACGGGTCAGTCGCACTACAGAACAGCACCACTTCACCACCAATGACTGGGCCTCCATGCGAGACCTGTGTGCCCTGTTGCGCTGTTTCGAGTACTCCACCAACATGGCCAGTGGCGATGACACCGTTATCAGCGTTACAATACCACTTCTATGTCTCCTTGAGAAAACACTTAGGGCGATGATGGAAGAGGAGGTGGCCCAGGAGGAGGAGGAGGAGGAGGAGGAAGAGGGGTCATTTTTAGCACTTTCAGGCCAGTCTCTTCGAAGTGACTCAGAGGGAGGTTTTTGGCAACAGCAGAGGCCAGGTACAAATGTGGCCAGCCAGGGCCCACTACTGGAGGACGAGGAGGACGAGGATGAGGAGGAGGTGGAGGAGGATGAGGATGAAGCATGGTCACAGCGGGGTGGCACCCAACGCAGCTCGGGTCCATCACTGGTGCGTGGCTGGGGGGAAAGGCAGGACGATGACGATACGCCTCCCACAGAGGACAGCTTGTCCTTATCCCTGGGCAGCCTGGCACACATGAGCGACTACATGCTGCAGTGCCTGCGCAACGACAGCAGAGTTGCCCACATTTTAACCTGTGCGGACTACTGGGTTGCCACCCTGCTGGATCCACGCTACAAAGACAATGTGCCCACCTTACTTCCTGCACTGGAGCGTGATAGGAAGATGCGCGAGTACAAGCGCACGTTGGTAGACGCGCTACTGAGAGCATTCCCAAATGTCACAGGGGAACAAGTGGAAGCCCAAGGCCAAGGCAGAGGAGGAGCAAGAGGTCGCCAAGGCAGCTGTGTCACGGCCAGCTCCTCTGAGGGCAGGGTTAGCATGGCAGAGATGTGGAAAACTTTTGTCAACACGCCACAGCTAACTGCACTACCACCTGATACGCAACGTGTTAGCAGGAGGCAACATTTCACTAACATGGTGGAACAGTACGTGTGCACACCCCTCCACGTACTGACTGATGGTTCGGCCCCATTCAACTTCTGGGTCTCTAAATTGTCCACGTGGCCAGAGCTAGCCTTTTATGCCTTGGAGGTGCTGGCCTGCCCGGCAGCCAGCGTTTTGTCTGAACGTGTATTCAGCACGGCAGGGGGCGTCATTACAGACAAACGCAGCCGCCTGTCTACAGCCAATGTGGACAAGCTGACGTTCATAAAAATGAACCAGGCATGGATCCCACAGGACCTGTCCGTCCCTTGTCCAGATTAGACATTAACTACCTCCCCATAACCATATATTATTGGACTCCAGGGCACTTCCTCATTCAATCCTATTTTTATTTTCATTTTACCATTATATTGCGAGGCTACCCAAAGTTTTATGAACCTCTCCTCTGCCTGTGTGCTAGGCCTAAATATATGCCAATGGACTGTTGCAGTGGTGGCTGACATGAAGCCTGATTCTCTGCTATGACATGCAGACTAATTCTCTGCTGACATGAAGCCAGATTGTCTGTTACGGGACCTCTCTCCTCTGCCTGGGTGCTGGGCCTAAATTTATGACAATGGACTGTTGCAGTGGTGGCTGACGTGAAGCCTGATTCTCTGCTATGACATGTAGACTGATTCTCTGCTGACATGAAGCCAGATTGTCTGTTACGGGACCTCTCTGCTCTGCCTGTGTGCTAGGCCTAAATATATGCCAATGGACTGTTGCAGTGGTGGGTGACGTGAAGCCTCATTCTCTGCTATGACATGCAGACTGATTCTCTGCTGTCATGAAGCCAGATTGTCTGTTACGGGACCTCTCTGCTCTGCCTGTGTGCTAGGCCTAAATATATGCCAATGGACTGTTGCAGTGGTGGGTGACGTGAAGCCTCATTCTCTGCTATGACATGCAGACTGATTCTCTGCTTACATGAAGCCAGATTGTCTGTTACGGGACCTCTCTCCTCTGCCTGTGTGCTAGGCCTAAATATATGCCAATGGACTGTTGCAGTGGTGGCTGACGTGAAGCCTGATTCTCTGCTATGACATGCAGACTGATTCTCTGCTGACATGAAGCCAGATTGTCTGTTACGGGACCTCTCTGCTCTGCCTGTGTGCTAGGCCTAAATATATGCCAATGGACTGTTGCAGTGGTGGGTGACGTGAAGCCTCATTCTCTGCTATGACATGCAGACTGATTCTCTGCTGTCATGAAGCCAGATTGTCTGTTACGGGACCTCTCTGCTCTGCCTGTGTGCTAGGCCTAAATATATGCCAATGGACTGTTGCAGTGGTGGGTGACGTGAAGCCTCATTCTCTGCTATGACATGCAGACTGATTCTCTGCTGACATGAAGCCAGATTGTCTGTTACGGGACCTCTCTCCTCTGCCTGTGTGCTAGGCCTAAATATATGCCAATGGACTGTTGCAGTGGTGGCTGACGTGAAGCCTCATTCTCTGCTATGACATGCAGACTAATTCTCTGCTGACATGAAGCCAGATTGTCTGTTACGGGACCTCTCTCCTCTGCCTGGGTGCTGGGCCTAAATTTATGACAATGGACTGTTGCAGTGGTGGCTGACGTGAAGCCTCATTCTCTGCTATGACATGCAGACTAATTCTCTGCTGACATGAAGACAGATTCTCTGTTACGGGACCTCTCTCCTCTGCCTGTGTGTGTGCTGGGCCTAAATATATGCCAATGGACTGTTGCAGTGGTGGCTGACGTGAAGCCTCATTCTCTGCTATGACATGCAGACTGATTCTCTGCTGACATGAAGCCAGATTCTCTGTTACGGGACCTCTCTCCTCTGCCTGTGTGTGTGCTGGGCCTAAATATATGCCAATGGACTGTTGCAGTGGTGGCTGACGTGAAGCCTCATTCTCTGCTATGACATGCAGACTGATTCTCTGCTGACATGAAGCCAGATTGTCTGTTACGGGACCTCTCTCCTCTGCCTGTGTGCTAGGCCTAAATATATGCCAATGGACTGTTGCAGTGGTGGCTGACGTGAAGCCTCATTCTCTGCTATGACATGCAGACTAATTCTCTGCTGACATGAAGCCAGATTGTCTGTTACGGGACCTCTCTCCTCTGCCTGGGTGCTGGGCCTAAATTTATGACAATGGACTGTTGCAGTGGTGGCTGACGTGAAGCCTCATTCTCTGCTATGACATGCAGACTGATTCTCTGCTGACATGAAGCCAGATTCTCTGTTACGGGACCTCTCTCCTCTGCCTGTGTGTGTGCTGGGCCTAAATATATGCCAATGGACTGTTGCAGTGGTGGCTGACGTGAAGCCTCATTCTCTGCTATGACATGCAGACTAATTCTCTGCTGACATGAAGACAGATTCTCTGTTACGGGACCTCTCTCCTCTGCCTGTGTGTGTGCTGGGCCTAAATATATGCCAATGGACTGTTGCAGTGGTGGCTGACGTGAAGCCTCATTCTCTGCTATGACATGCAGACTAATTCTCTGCTGACATGAAGACAGATTCTCTGTTACGGGACCTCTCTCCTCTGCCTGTGTGTGTGCTGGGCCTAAATATATGCCAATGGACTGTTGCAGTGGTGGCTGACGTGAAGCCTCATTCTCTGCTATGACATGCAGACTGATTCTCTGCTGACATGAAGCCAGATTCTCTGTTACGGGACCTCTCTCCTCTGCCTGTGTGTGTGCTGGGCCTAAATATATGCCAATGGACTGTTGCAGTGGTGGCTGACGTGAAGCCTCATTCTCTGCTATGACATGCAGACTAATTCTCTGCTGACATGAAGACAGATTCTCTGTTACGGGACCTCCCTCCTCTGCCTGGGTGCTGGGCCTAAATATATGCCAATGGACTGTTGCAGTGGTGGCTGACGTGAAGCCTCATTCTCTGCTATGACATGCAGACTAATTCTCTGCTGACATGAAGACAGATTCTCTGTTACGGGACCTCCCTCCTCTGCCTGGGTGCTGGGCCTAAATATATGCCAATGGACTGTTGCAGTGGTGGCTGACGTGAAGCCTCATTCTCTGCTATGACATGCAGACTGATTCTCTGCTGACATGAAGCCAGATTGTCTGTTACGGGACCTCTCTCCTCTGCCTGGGTGCTGGGTAGTGTTGAGCGCGAATATTCGAAAAGCAAATTTTTTTCGCGAATATCGCAACTTCGCGATTTCGCGAATATTTCGAATATAGTGCTATATATTCGTAAAAACGAATATTCGTTTTTTGTTTTTTCCCCCCCCCCCACAAAATTACAGTACACATATAATTGATTGTTTCCCAAAGGTCCAACAGCTCAGATCTTACTCACATTGCCTAGAAAGTGATTGAGGCGCGAATCTTCGTAAGGCGATTTTATTAGCGCACATGCGAATATCGGCACGTCCCAGAACAGAGGCAAAGGGCTTTGCATTCATACATTAGTGAATTGAGTTGCGAATCTTCGTAAGGCGATTTTATTAGCGCACATGCGAATATCTACACTTGTCCCAGAACAGAGGCAAAGGGCTTTGCATTCATACATTAGTGATTGAATTGAGCTGCGAATCTTCGTAAGGCGATTTTATTAGCGCACATGCGAATATCTACACTTGTCCCAGAACAGAGGCAAAGGGCTTTGCATTCATACATTAGTGATTGAATTGAGCTGCGAATCTTCGTAAGGCGATTTTATTAACGCAAATGCAAATATCTACACTTGTCCCCAGAACAGAGAGGCAAAGGCCTGTGCATTCATATAGTATAGCACCATATTCGCGAATACGTAGAACTTCGTAAAATTCGATTTACGAATATTCGTATTTTTTATTTTACTTTCCACCTTACAGATTACATTGATCTGTACTCTGTCAACTACTGTCATCACCCCCCACTGTATCTCGATTGATTCCCAAAAGTCTCACATTCCCTAGAAAGTGATTGAGGTGCGAATCTTCGTAAGGCGATTTTATTAGCGCACATGCGAATATCTACACTTGTCCCAGAACAGAGGCAAAGGGCATTGCATTCATACATTAGTGATTGAATTGAGTTGCGAATCTTCGTAAGGCGATTTCATTAGCGCACATGTGAATTTTGCATAGCATATGTATTATGCGATGCGAAAATTCGAATTATCGCATATGCGAAATAATAACGAATTTGAATAATCGCGAATATTTTACGAATATTCTTTCGAATATTCACAAAATTTTGCGAATTCGAATATGGGACATGCCGCTCAACACTAGTGCTGGGCCTAAATTTATGACAATGGACTGTTGCAGTGGTGGGTGACGTGAAGCCTGATTCTCTGCTATGACATGCAGACTGATTCTCTGCTGACATGAAGCCAGATTGTCTGTTACGGGACCTCTCTCCTCTGCCTGGGTGCTGGGCCTAAATATATGCCAATGGACTGTTGCAGTGGTGGCTGACGTGAAGCCTCATTCTCTGCTATGACATGCAGACTAATTCTCTGCTGACATGAAGACAGATTCTCTGTTACGGGACCTCTCTCCTCTGCCTGGGTGCCGGGGCCTAAATATCTGAGAATGGACTGTTCCAGTGGTGGGTGACGGGAAGCCAGATTCTCTGCTATGGAACCTCTCTCCAATTGATTTTGGTTAATTTTTATTTATTTAATTTTTATTTTAATTCATTTCCCTATCCACATTTGTTTGCAGGGGATTTACCTACATGTTGCTGCCTTTTGCAGCCCTCTAGCTCTTTCCTGGGCTGTTTTACAGCCTTTTTAGTGCCGAAAAGTTCGGGTCCCCATTGACTTCAATGGGGTTCGGGTTCGGGACGAAGTTCGGATCGGGTTCGGATCCCGAACCCGAACATTTCCGGGATGTTCGGCCGAACTTCTCGAACCCGAACATCCAGGTGTTCGCTCAACTCTAACTATAGACTGTAATTTTTACAATCAAGATGGCAGGCATAAACTAGATTATTTTATCTAAAAAAATAAATATATAACTATGTCAGAGGTAATTTGGGGAAAAGATGAGACTAACATCGGCCAGGTTAGGGGAAGTAGCAGTGGTTTGCCCATTTAGTATAAACAGTGTATTCCTATATGTATTATTTATTCCATACTATATCTACACTAATTCTGTACTCTGTTCTATGGTTGCTCATCTCAAAATCCTATTTTCACCACTCTGAGGAAACATTATTCTTAATAAATTCTTGTTGCTGCAAAATATGCTGTTTTCAAGTTCATTTTCTTGCTGCAAGGAGAATGAATGATACCGAGCTTTCATCACGTAATCTCCTTTATTGCATCTTTTTATATATTCACTGTGGATAAGTCATTTTACCTGATATTACTTCCACTTATTATGTCTCTTGATTTTTAATAATATCTACAATATCTAGATATATGCAAAGAGAAAATACACTGCATTTGAATCATTACTTCCCTGCATAGTTTGTCAATGTATAACTCAACATGTGGCAAAATTATTAGCTATGTCAGTGTAATTTCCTCCTGCTAAGGACATTTGAATATTTTAATATTGCACAAGGGTCTGGATATTTATCCATAGTTAAAAGTGTCTAGATAAAGGCTTCTATATGCAATAGTCACAGCATATGCTATGCACTAGTCACAAATCACTGGGGCAGACAATGTAAGCTCAAGCACTGATTTATCATTCCTTCACTGAAAATTTCTGGTGTCAAAAAGTTGCAAAATTGAGCATTTGCGACCTTTGGCGCACACATTTTGCGACTTTTAACATTTTTACTTAATTTACTCCAGTTTTGTAATGTAGGTGGTAAAATGGGTGTAGTTAGCTATATTAGTGAATTTCACTGTAGATTTATTATTGAGACTTTTTTTTAAAAGACGTAAAAGTTGCAATCTCACTTAATTAGGAAGGTGAAGTAGGAAAACTGGAGAAGCTTTTCTAGACAAAAGTGTTAAGATTAAGCATGTATAAGACAAATTTATCAAACAACCTAGTGACATTTTATAAATGTGGAATAAAGTACCAACACAGACTTAAACCTGACTGTTTGGCCGTACCCTTAAAAGTAATTGGACCTTCAATTTTTTTGAAAGTCATATTTCACAAAAAGTTGACCCAGACTTTCTGCAGCAGCCTATGCCAGCTGTCAGTGTAAGATGGCAATGCCTGGTTACTGGTTTTACTTTAATGGGGGCAGTAACCAGGCTTGTACCAAGCGGGCAGAAATATGTAGTTCAGGTAAATTGTGTAAGCAACTTAGCTCCTGCAAGCTGCTGATTGGTGGGGTGTTGGGAGTCAGGCCCCAGTTAATATGATATTGATGACCTGTCCTAAATATAGGTCATCAATACTTAAAGGGGTTATGTCATGCTTGATGTAAAAAATGAAAATAAAATATCATGAAGCATATGGGAATACTTTTCTAGCAAGGCTAGAACCAACCCTGCACCGCACATGGTTCCATAGTGTCACAGTACGGTTACCATGTAGGCTGGCTGTCCATTCTCTTGCGTACTGTTTGCTGGTTGCTTGTGTTATGCGTGATGGCTGCAGACTTCTGTGGGTGTGTGAACTGTTTCCTGTGAATTGTATGCTCTCTGTGTTCATTTTAGGGCTAATGTCTCCCATGTGGTCAGGTGTTTTAATTAACCTGCCTTTTAGATCTATGGTCTGTGTGCCAGGGAGATAAGTCTGTCTTCTATCTCCAGGAAAGCTGTATGCAGAGTATGTGCTGTCCTGACCAGAGTGTTTGTGACTCGACCCTGGCTCGTTTGGTCAGCCTGATTGTTCATCAATGTTTTTGTTATGTCTTTGGTTATTTTTTCACAGTGTGAGTATGCAGAAGTTCCCGTCCTGACCTCCCTAGCACTGACGGGGTCTTATAGCATTATATTGACTTATGGTGCTATGTAACCCTTAGAGATCTGGAATGTATAAGATAACACTGACAGCATTATGTCAGTGTTATTCAATACAATCCAGAACTGTAAGGGTTACATAGCATCATACATTAATGTATGATTGCGCCTTGTACCAATTGTTTCATAAAATGTTTGTTTTTGTATATTCTGTGTCAGTATGTCTTGTCTGCGAATGCTTGGGATATGTTCAGTGGTTTTCCTAACCCCTCAATATGACACCGAGATCTCTACATTCGCTTCTATAATTGTTCTGCTAGATTCCCTTCAGTTTGGTAGCTCAGGGGGTCTGTTCTTTCTGCTGTATCTCTCTACCTGTAACTGCCCCCCACTTCTAACATAAGATATGGCTTCTGACAGTTGAAGATTAAAACTGTGCACGTTTGACCAGCTCAGCGAGGAGGACAAATAATAAGGAATAGAACAAACAGTAGGTGGTGCTATGGAGATACATTTCATTGAATAGCTCACTGGTAGGGATGAGCGAACCCGAACTGTATAGTTCGGGTTCGTACCGAATTTTGGGGTGTCCGTGACACGGACCCGAACCCGGACATTTTCGTAAAAGTCCGGGTTCGGTGTTCGTCGCTTTCTTGGCGCTTTTTGAAAGGCTGCAAAGCAGCCAATCAACAAGCGTCATACTACTTGCCCCAAGAGGCCGTCACAGCCATGCCTACTATTGGCATGGCTGTGATTGGCCAGTGCAGCATGTGACCCAGCCTCTATTTAAGCTGGAGTCACATAGCGCTGCCCGTCACTCTGCTCTGATCAGTATAGGGAGAGATTGCAGCTGCGACGTTAGGGCGAGATTAGGCAGTGATTAACTCCTCCAAAAGACTTCATTCAGAGATCGATCTGCAGCTGTGGATGATTGAACTGCTGCTATTGAATTGCTCACTGTTTTTAGGCTGCCCAGAGCGTTTTTCAGTCACTTTTTTCTGGGGTGATCGGCGGCCATTTTGTGTCTTGTGGTGCGCCAGCACAAGCTGCCACCAAGTGTATTTAACCCTCAATAGTGTGGTTGTTTTTTGGCTAAATCCTACATCAGGGTCAAGCTGTCACACCAAGTGCATTTAACCATCAATAGTCTGGTTATTTTTTGGCCATATGCTACATCAGGGGCAAGCTGTCACCAAGTGCATTTAACCCTCAATGGTGTGGTTGTTTTTTGGCTAAATCCTACATCAGGGTCAAGCTGTCACACCAAGTGCATTTAACCCGCAATAGTGTAGTTATTTTTTGGCCATATACTACATCAGGGGCAAGCTGTCACCAAGTGCATTTAACCCTCAATGGTGTGGTTGTTTTTTGGCTAAATCCCACATCAGAGTCAAGCTGTCACACCAAGTGCATTTAACCATCAATAGTGTGGTTATTTTTTGGCCATATACTACATCAGGGGCAAGCTGTCACCAAGTGCATTTAACCCTTAATGGTGTGGTTGTTTTTTGGCTAAATCCTACATCAGGGTCAAGCTGTCACACCAGGTGCATTTAACCATCAATAGTCTGGTTATTTTTTGGCCATATACTACATCAGGGGCAAGCTGTCACCAAGTGCATTTAACCCTCAATGGTGTGGTTGTTTTTTGGCTAAATCCTACATCAGGGTCAAGCTGTCACACCAAGTGCATTTAACCAGCAATAGTGTGGTTATTTTTTGGCCATATACTACATCAGGGGCAAGCTGTCACCAAGTGCATTTAACCCTCAATGGTGTGGTTGTTTTTTGGCTAAATCCTACATCAGGGTCAAGCTGTCACACCAAGTGCATTTAACCATCAATAGTCTGGTTATTTTTTGGCCATATACTACATCAGGGGCAAGCTGTCAACAAGTGCATTTAACCCTCAATGGTGTGGTTGGTCAAGCTGTCACACCAAGTGCATTTAACCATCAATATTGTGGTTATATTTTGGCCATATCCCAGTCTAATTCTGTCAGTAAACGTATAACTGTCACCCAGCGCCTAAATAATAGGCCTCAAATTTATAGTCAGCTAAATCTGTGGTTACTGCTGTGCCTGTATTAGTGTAATACGGTGCCTAAATAGATAGCCAGATAGTGTTAGTTGTCTTTAAAAAAAGGCCTGAATTTGAATTCAATACATTGGGTCAAATAATATTTTTGTTGTTGTGGTGAACGATAACAATGAGGAAAACATCTAGTAAAGGACGCGGACATGGTCGTGGTGGTGTTAGTGGACCCTCTGGTGCTGGGAGAGGACGTGGCCGTTCTGCCACAGCCACACGTCCTAGTGTACCAACTACCTCAGGTCCCAGTAGCCGCCATAATTTACAGCGATATTTGGTGGGGCCCAATGCCGTTCTAAGGATGGTAAGGCCTGAGCAGGTACAGGCATTAGTCAATTGGGTGGCCGACAGTGGATCCAGCACGTTCACATTATCTCCCACCCAGTCTTCTGCAGAAAGCGCACAGATGGCGCCTGAAAACCAAGCCCATCAGTCTGTCACATCACCCCCATGCATACCAGGGAAACTGTCTGAGCCTCAAGTTATGCAGCAGTCTCTTATGCTGTTTGAAGACTCCGCTGGCAGGGTTTCCCAAGAGCATCCACCCAGCCCTTCCCCAGCGGTGGAAGAAATAGAATGCACTGACGCACAACCACTTATGTTTCCTGATGATGAGGACATGGGAATACCACCTCAGCATGTCTCTGATGATGACGAAACACAGGTGCCAAATGCTGCGTATTTCTGCAGTGTGCAGACTGAACAGGAGGTCAGGGATCAAGACTGGGTGGAAGACGATGCAGGGGACGATGGGGTCCTAGACCCCACATGGAATGAAGGTCGTGCCACTGACTTTCACAGTTCGGAGGAAGAGGCAGTGGTGAGACCGAGCCAACAGCGTAGCAAAAGAGGGAGCAGTGGGCAAAAGCAGAACACCCACCGCCAAGAGACTCCGCCTGCTACTGACCGCCGCCATCTGGGACCGAGCACCCCAAAGGCAGCTTCAAGGAGTTCCCTGGCATGGCACTTCTTCAAACAATGTACTGACAACAAGACCCGAGTGGTTTGCACGCTGTGCCATCAGAGCCTGAAGCGAGGCATTAACGTTCTCAACCTTAGCACAACCTGCATGACCAGGCACCTGCATGCAAAGCATGAACTGCAGTGGAGTAAACACCTTAAAAACAAGGAAGTCACTCAGGCTCCCCCTGCTACCTCTTCTGCTGCTGCCGCCTCGGCCTCTTCTGCTGCTGCCGCCTCGTCCTCTTCCTCCGCCTCTGGAGGAACGTTGGCACCTGCCGCCCAGCAAACAGGGGATGTACCACCAACACCACCACCTCCGTCACCAAGCATCTCAACCATGTCACACGGCAGCGTTCAGCTCTCCATCTCACAAACATTTGAGAGAAAGCGTAAATTCCCACCTAGCCACCCTCGATCCCTGGCCCTGAATGCCAGCATTTCTAAACTACTGGCCTATGAAATGCTGTCATTTAGGCTGGTGGACACAGACAGCTTCAAACAGCTCATGTCGCTTGCTGTCCCACAGTATGTTGTTCCTAGCTGGCACTACTTCTCCAAGAGAGCTGTGCCTTCCCTGCACAACCAAGTATCCGATAAAATCAAGTGTGCAATGCGCAACGCCATCTGTGGCAAGGTCCACCTAACCACAGATACGTGGACCAGTAAGCACGGCCAGGGACGCTATATCTCCCTAACTGCACACTGGGTAAATGTAGTGGCAGCTGGGCCCCAGGCGGAGAGCTGTTTGGCGCACGTACTTCCGCCGCCAACGATCGCAGGGCAACATTCTTTGCCTCCTGTTGCCACCTCCTCCTACTCAGCTTCCTCCTCCTCCTCTTCTTCCACCTGCTCATCCAGTCAGCCACACACCTTCACCACCAACTTCAGCACAGCCCGGGGTAAACGTCAGCAGGCCATTCTGAAACTCATATGTTTGGGGGACAGGCCCCACACCGCACAGGAGTTGTGGCGGGGTATAGAACAACAGACCGACGAGTGGTTGCTGCCGGTGAGCCTCAAGCCCGGCCTGGTGGTGTGCGATAATGGGCGAAATCTCGTTGCAGCTCTGGGACTAGCCGGTTTGACGCACATCCCTTGCTTGGCGCATGTGCTGAATTTGGTGGTGCAGAAGTTCATTCACAACTACCCCGACATGTCAGAGCTGCTGCATAAAGTGCGGGCCGTCTGTTCGCGCTTCTGGCGTTCACATCCTGTCGCTGCTCGCCTGTCTGCGCTACAGCTTAACTTCGGCTTTCCCGTTCACCGCCTCATATGCGACGTGCCCACCAGGTGGAACTCCACCTTGCACATGCTGGACAGACTGTGTGAGCAGCAGCAGGCCATAGTAGAGTTTCAGCTGCAGCACGCACGGGTCAGTTGCACTGCGGAAAAGCACCACTTCACCACCAATGACTGGGCCTCCTTGCGAGACCTGTGTGCCCTGTTGCGCTGTTTCGAGTACTCCACCAACATGGCCAGTGGCGATGACGCCGTTATCAGCGTTACAATACCACTTCTATGTCTCCTTGAGAAAACACTTAGGGCGATGATGGAAGAGGAGGTGGCCCAGGAGGAGGAGGAGGAGGAGGAAGAGGGGTCATTTTGAGCACTTTCAGGCCAGTCTCTTAGAAGTGACTCAGAGGGAGTTTTTTTGCAACAGCAGAGGCCAGGTACAAATGTGGCCAGCCAGGGCCCACTACTGGAGGACGAGGAGGACGAGGATGAGGAGGAGGTGGAGGAGGATGAGGATGAAGCATGGTCACAGCGGGGTGGCACCCAACGCAGCTCGGGCCCATCACTGGTGTGTGGCTGGGGGGAAACGCAGGACGATGACGATACGCCTCCCACAGAGGACAGCTTGTCCTTACCCCTGGGCAGCCTGGCACACATGAGCGACTACATGCTGCAGTGCCTGCGCAACGACAGCAGAGTTGCCCACATTTTAACGTGTGCGGACTACTGGGTTGCCACCCTGCTGGATCCACGGTACAAAGACAATGTGCCCACCTTACTTCCTGCACTGGAGCGTGATAGGAAGATGCGCGAGTACAAGCGCACGTTGGTAGACGCGCTACTGAGAGCATTCCCAAATGTCACAGGGGAACAAGTGGAAGCCCAAGGCCAAGGCAGAGGAGGAGCAAGAGGTCGCCAAGGCAGCTGTGTCACGGCCAGCTCCTCTGAGGGAAGGGTTAGCATGGCAGAGATGTGGAAAAGTTTTGTCAACACGCCACAGCTAACTGCACTACCACCTGATACGCAACGTGTTAGCAGGAGGCAACATTTCACTAACATGGTGGAACAGTACGTGTGCACACCCCTCCACGTACTGACTGATGGTTCGGCCCCATTCAACTTCTGGGTCTCTAAATTGTCCACGTGGCCAGAGCTAGCCTTTTATGCCTTGGAGGTGCTGGCCTGCCCGGCGGCCAGCGTTTTGTCTGAACGTGTATTCAGCGCGGCAGGGGGCGTCATTACAGACAAAAGCAGCCGCCTGTCTACAGCCAATATGGACAAGCTGACGTTCATAAAAATGAACCAGGCATGGATCCCACAGGACCTGTCCATCCCTTGTGCAGATTAGACATTAACTACCTCCCCTTAACCATATATTATTGTACTCCAGGGCACTTCCTCATTCAATCCTATTTTTATTTTCATTTTACCATTATATTGCGAGGCAACCCAAAGTTGAATGAACCTCTCCTCTGTCTGGGTGCCGGGGCCTAAATATATGCCAATGGACTGTTCCAATGTTGGGTGACGTAAAGCCTGATTCTCTGCTATGAAATGCAGACTGATTCTCTGCTGACATGAAGCCAGATTCTCTGTTACGGGACCTCTCTCCTCTGCCTGGGTGCCTGGGCCTAAATATATGACAATGGACTGTTACAGTGGTGGCTGACGTGAAGCCTGATTCTCTGCTATGACATGCAGACTGATTCTCTGCTGACATGAAGCCAGATTCTCTGTTACGGGACCTCTCTCCTCTGCCTGGGTGCCTGGGCCTAAATATATGACAATGGATTGTTACAGTGTTGGCTGACGTGAAGCCTGATTCTCTGCTATGACATGCAGACTGATTCTCTGCTGACATGAAGCCAGATTCTCTGTTACGGGACCTCTCTCCTCTACCTGGGTGCCTGGGCCTAAATATATGACAATGGACTGTTACAGTGGTGGCTGACGTGAAGCCTGATTCTCTGCTATGATATGCAGACTGATTCTCTGCTGACATGAAGCCAGATTCTCTGTTACGGGACCTCTCTCCTCTGCCTGGGTGCCTGGGTCTAAATATATGACAATGGACTGTTACAGTGGTGGCTGACGTGAAGCCTGATTCTCTGCTATGACATGCAGACTGATTCTCTGCTGACATGAAGCCAGATTCTCTTTTACGGGACCTCTCTCCTCTGCCTGGGTGCCTGGGCCTAAATATATGACAATTAACTGTTACAGTGGTGGCTGACGTGAAGCCTGATTCTCTGCTATGACATGCAGACTGATTCTCTGCTGACATGAAGCCAGATTCTCTGTTACGGGACCTCTCTCCTCTACCTGGGTGCCTGGGTCTAAATATATGACAATGGACTGTTACAGTGGTGGCTGACGTGAAGCCTGATTCTCTGCTATGACTTTCAGACTGATTCTCTGCTGACATGAAGCCAGATTCTCTGTTAAGGGACCTCTCTCCTCTGCCTGGGTGCCTGGGCCTACATATATGACAATGGACTGTTACAGTGGTGGCTGACGTGAAGCCTGATTCTCTGCTATGACATGCAGACTGATTCTCTGCTGACATGAAGCCAGATTCTCTGTTACGGGACCTCTCTCCTCTGCCTGGGTGGGTGGGCCTAAATATATGACAATGGACTGTTACAATGGTGGCTGACGTGAAGCCTGATTCTCTGCTATGACATGCAGACTGATTCTCTGCTGACATGAAGCCAGATTCTCTGTTACGGGACCTCTCTCCTCTGCCTGGGTGCGTGGGCCTAAATATATGACCATGGACTGTTACAGTGGTGGGTGACGTGAAGCCTGATTCTCTGCTATGACATGCAGACTGATTCTCTGCTGACATGAAGCCATATTCTCTGTTACGGGACCTCTCTCCTCTGCCTGGGTGCCTGGGCCTAAATATATGACAATGGACTGTTAGAGTGGTGGCTGACGTGAAGCCTGATTCTCTGCTATGACATGCAGACTGATTCTCTGCTGACATGAAGCCAGATTCTCTGTTACGGGACCTCTCTCCTCTGCCTGGGTGCCTGGGCCTAAATATATGACAATTAACTGTTACAGTGGTTGCTGACGTGAAGTCTGATTCTCTGCTATGACATGCAGACTGATTCTCTGCTGACATGAAGCCAGATTCTCTGTTACGGGACCTCTCTCCTCTATCTGGGTGCCTGGGCCTAAATATATGACAATGGACTGTAACAGTGGTAGCTGATGTGAAGCCTGATTCTCTGCTATGACATGCAGACTGATTCTCTGCTGACATGAAGCCAGATTCTCTGTTAAGGGACCTCTCTCCTCTGCCTGGGTGCCTGGGCCTAAATATATGACAATGGACTGTTACAGTGGTGGCTGACGTGAAGCCTGATTCTCTGCTATGACATGCAGACTGATTCTCTGCTGACATGAAGCCAGATTATCTGTTACGGGACCTCTCTCCTCTGCCTGGGTGCGTGGGCCTAAATATATGACAATGGACTGTTACAGTGGTGGCTGACGTGATGCCTGATTCTCTGCTATGACATGCAGACTGATTCTCTGCTGACATGAAGCCAGATTCTCTGTTACGGGACCTCTCTCCTCTGCCTGGGTGCCTGGACCTAAATATATGACAATGGACTGTTACAGTGGTGGGTGACGTGAAGCCTGATTCTCTGCTATGACATGCAGACTGATTCTCTGCTGACATGAAGCCAGATTCTCTGTTACGGGACCTCTCTCCTCTGCCTGGGTGCCTGGGCCTAAATATCTGACAATGGACTGTTACAGTGGTGGGTGACGTGAAGCCAGATTCTCTGCTATGGGACCTCTCTCCAATTGATATTGGTTAATTTTTATTTATTTTATTTTAATTCATTTCCCTATCCACATTTGTTTGCAGGGGATTTACCTACATGTTGCTGCCTTTTGCAGCCATCTAGCTCTTTCCTGGGCTGTTTTACAGCCTTTTTAGTGCCGAAAAGTTCGGGTCCCCATTGACATCAATGGGGTTCGGGTTCGGGACGAAGTTCGGGTCGGGTTCGGATCCCGAACCCGAAAATTTCCGGGAAGTTCGGCCGAACTTCTCGAACCCGAACATCCAGGTGTTCGCTCAACTCTACTCACTGGTTATACTACATTTTAAATTACATTTAATTACAACAGTATTCAGATCCAGGTTCTGGTTTGGAAACTGTAGCATATGTTTTGTTACACAACCCCTTTAAGTGCCAGAGAACCATTTTAAGGTACCTGCCATTATGACCTTATAAATAGATAGATAGATATGAGATAAACAGAGATAGATATATACAAACCGGATTCCCAAAAAGTTGGGACACTATACAAATCGTGAATAAATACTGAATGCAATGATGTGGAGGTGCCAACTTCTAATATTTTATTCAGAATAGAACATAAATCACGGAACAAAAGTTTAAACTGAGAAAATGTACCATTTTAAGGGAAAAATATGTTGAATCAGAATTTCATGGTGTCAACAAATCCCCAAAAAGTTGGGACAAGGCCATTTTCACCACTGTGTGGCATCTCCCCTTCTTCTTACAACACTCAACAGACGTCTGGGGACCGAGGAGACCAGTTTCTCAAGTTTAGAAATAGGAATGCTCTCCCATTCTAGTCTAATACGGGCCTCTAACTGTTCAATCGTCTTGGGCCTTCTTTGTTGCACCTTCCTCTTTATGAGGCGCCAAAGTTTCTTTATAGGTAAAAGATCTGGACTGCAGACTGGCCATTTCAGTACCCAGATCCTTCTCCTACGCAGCCATGATGTTGTGATTGATGCAGAATGTGGTCTGGCATTATCTTGTTGAAAAATGCAGGGTCTTCCCTGAAAGAGATGACGTCTGGATGGGAGCATATGTTGTTCTAGAACCTGAATATATTTTTCTGCATTGATGGTGCCTTTCCAGACATGCAAGCTGCCCATGCCACACGCACTCATGCAACCCCATACCATCAGAGAAGCAGGCTTCTGAACTGAGCGTTGATAAAAACTTGGGTTGTCCTTGTCCTCTTTGGTCCGGATGACATGGCGTCCCAGATTTCCAAAAAGAACTTTGAATCGTGACTCGTCTGACCACAGAACAGTCTTCCATTTTGCCACACTCCATTTTAAATGATCCCTGGCCCAGTGAAAACTCCTGAGCTTGTGAATCTTGCTTAGAAATGTCTTCTTCTTTGCACTGTAGAGTTTCAGCGGGCAACGGCGGATGGCACGGTGGATTGTGTTCACTGACAATGGTTTCTGGAAGTATTCCTGGGCCCATTCTGTGATTTCCTTTGCAGTAGCATTCCTGTTTGTGGTGCAGTGTCGTTTAAGGGCCCGGAGATCACGGGCATCCAGTATGGTTTTACGGCCTTGACCCTTACGCACAGAGATTGTTCCAGATTCTCTGAATCTTCGGATGATGTTATGCACAGTTGATGATGATAGATGCAAAGTCTTTGCAATTTTTCGCTGGGTAACACCTTTCTGATATTGCTCCACTATCTTTCTGCGCAACATTGTGGGAATTGGTGATCCTCTACCCATCTTGGCTTCTGAGAGACACTGCCACTCTGAGAAGCTCTTTTTATACCCAATCATGTTGCCAATTGACCTAATTAGTGTTAATTGGTCTTCCAGCTCTTCGCTATGCTCAAATTTACTTTTTCCAGCCTCTTATTGCTACTTGTCCCAACTTTTTTGGGATTTGTTGACACCGTGAAAATTTGAATCAACATATTTTTCCTTTAAAATGATACATTTACTCGGATTAAACGTTTGAGCTGTCATCTACGTTCTATTACAAATAAAATATTGACATTTGCCATCTCCACATCATTGCATTCAGTTTATATTCACAATTTGTTTAGTGTCTCAACTTATTTGGAATCCGGTTTGTACATAGATAGATAGATAGATCGAGAGATAATAGACAAGATATTGGGCAGCACTGCAGACAAAGTGGAAAAATGGAGTGCCAGCGGCCACGGAAACGATCCAACATCCAATCAATGTAAAAAAAAAAATAATAATCCACGGCACTTCCATGAAACAGTTGATGTGTTTATTACACCAGGTGCTCTCAATGGAACCGCTATTGCTTGAAAACGGTTCCATTGTGAGGACCGAAACGCACCTGGTGTAATAAACACATCAACTGTTTCTTGGAAGTGCCGTGGATTTATTTTTATTTTTAGATAGATAGATCGATAAAAAAATGGATGGATAGATCAATAGATATATAGATAGATAATAGATATGGGATAAACAGATAGATAGATAGATGGATGGATGGATGGATAAATAAAAGGATGGCTAGATCGATAGATCGATAGATAGATAGATATTTTTAAATACATTGTCACAGTTTTTACATCAGCAGATGGTACAGTCCAAGTACACAGTGCAATTTGCAAAGCAGAAAAGCTGTTTAACTAACTGAAAGCTTTTAGTAAATTCACTCGGCCTCTTCTTTCCTCTTATATCAACAGTAAATTGTATGTTTCATAGCATACTATAGTGCAATTGTGACAACTGAAAAAATATTCATTATGTTTTACTTGTCTGCTCTCAAACAGAAATAGGGTTTCCTGTATCAGTTCATATAACCAAAGAAAAAAACTGTGTATTGTATGCTGTAGCATTCTTTTTGATCCTATATTATATAGTATGTTATGTTGCTTCACTGCGAGTGCTCTAACATCATGGGGTCGACTGATCAGAATTTGCCTTAGGAAACACTGGCACAAAAATAGACTGGAAAAAAAATGTACTAAAATTATAAAATGAGAATGCCCTGTAGCTTTCTATTGAATTCATCTTCCTTAGTGGATATTTTCCTGTAGGGGCTTTAAATTTTATTCAAACACGCATGCAAAAAATTCAATTATTTTAGATAGCTAATACAAAATACTACTTTAGTATGTTTACAGTGAGAAAAATACACATACATGTAATATACCTGACATTATAACTACTACTGTAAAAAGATGCAATCTTACAGAAAAAAAATCTCTACCATTTTTGTGCATATTATTTTATTGTATGATAGAAATAGTGTGGGTGTAGCTTAATATTGTTATTTTGTCATTTCCAATCATGCTATTGTATTGCCAACCGGATGGTTTATGCTTTATACCAGGGATGGCCAATCTGCGGCTCCTCAGCTTTTGTAAAACTACAACTACCACCATGCCCTGCTAGTGGCTGATAGTTCTAGGCAATCTGGGCATGCTGGGAGTTAGAGTTTTGCTACATCTGGAGAGTCTCAGGTTGGCCATCCCTGCTTTATACTATGCCACAATCCAAGTCTGAACATAAAGTCTGATGGTTTGATGCTGCTGAAAGCCTAAGAGTCTCCATGATGAAACAGGTTTGCTATAAACTTCATTATACCACCAAGTGTGTTTTGGGGTTCCACAGACCCGTTTGTTAGACCACTGCCTATTTAATTGATGTAGGAGTTCAGGTGACTCTGAAACGGTATAAAAGCTATGTATTTGTAATGAACTCTGTCTTACATAATAGACTCATTTCCATGAAAGTATCAAAAGGTCCACTGCCATCTAATGGGCCAGGTTTAGAGTACAATGGCTATACATAACCAATTCAAAAAAATTGTATTAAAGAGGTTCTCCAGCAGATTGAAAGGCTCAGAATGGTATAAAATCATAAGACAAGTCATCCTCTCGTGACCAATCTTTCATCATCCTAATTAAATTGTATTATGTTACATCATTCTGAGTTTAAAAAAAATAAAAATTGCAATCTGATAGTCAACTCCTTTAACTGATTTCCAGCCATATTGATGATGGTAAATAGTATTATTTGAGGATAAATTTATTCAGTGGGTGTAGGGGATGGAGTAAAAAAACCTGGGTTGTGGTTGCTGTTTCTAGGATATAAACCAAAACTGCAAAAACATTCTGAGATTTTCATCAAAAAATCTGGATAATCCCAGCAGACGTTTGGTAAATATTGATGAAAAGGGAAGGAGTGGGCAAAGCCTTTAT